>NC_048597.1:80701824-80853778 GCF_003668045.3 Cricetulus griseus
TGGAGCCATAGGGAAGTTAATGATTTTAGAAACTGACAGAAACTTTGTGAGGACTTTATGTAAGGCAAGAAATGCAGCCAGGCTCGCTTGCGGCAGGCTTTGAGAGTCAGTTTCCAAGTTAAGAAGACTTGGCCACTCTGATGCATGGGGCAGGGTTTCAGCCTTTGTCTGGGAGGAGGAAGTTCAAGTCTACAAGATGGAATTAAGAAACCCTTGTTTGGACTTAGACTTCATTTCAAAAGCGTGTTTCAGAGGCGCACAGTGGAGCCATAGGGAAGTTAATGATTTTAGAAACTCGAGAGTGGCTTTCACAGATGACTGAGGGTGGAAGACACTGGACCCTCGAGAGTAGTGAGGGCTGGTTAGATTCCTCATTCCAGGACCCAGGTGTGAACTCAGGCTGGCAAGTGGGTGGGCCATTGCCCGGCTGGCTTGGCTTTTGGAGCTGGTGGGAGGGGAGAGGGGCAGGGGTAGGGATTACCTGTTCCCTCCAACTGTAGATGGGCTCCCTGAGAGTTTATAGTCTTGCTGACTGCCTCCAGAGGGCAGTTCTCTGCAAGAGTTCTACTGAGGGGCTCAGGCACACCAGGTAGACAAGAGGGAGCACAGACTGGGAGGTAGTTCTGGTTTGTGAGCAAGGGAGTAAATGATACAGGGTCCCTCGTGCAGAGAGCCATTGGGAATAGTGGGGAGTGGAGGTGGGAAATGGGAAGCCTTCCCTTTGGTGTTGAGGTTAGTCCCTGGGGGCCTCAGAGCCCCAAGGATGGGGCAAATACTAGATGACCTCTCAAGTTTAAGGAGAGGTGTTAGGCTGGCTGGCAGGGAGGAAGGAGAATGGGGTAGAGTGGAGGGGCCTTTCCAGGATTTCGTGTCTGCTCTGTCCAGCCACCAGCTGGATGAGGAACTGGATCCAGACCCTGGTCCTACCACATGTGGCTTTTTTTCTCCATCAGTGGACAGGGGTGTTCCCATGAGACTCTTGGCCCATACCTCTGAACTTGGAGAAGGGGATTGGGATACTAGCATCAGGGCAGCAGGGCTCTACTGGAGCTGGAGGCTGGGAGTCAAGGCAGTCGGAACCCTAGAGCTGTGGAGTATCCAGCTGCAGACTGGGTCACTGTTGGGTCAAGAACACTTTCCCTGGGAGGTGAGTTGTGTTATTGTGCAGGCTGTGGCTTCTGCTCATGAGAATCTGGGACAAGGTCAGGCTGTGTCCGCTGCCCTCCCAGGAAGGTCTTGGGCTCTTGTGGGTGCTTCATTCTTTGGGAACTGGTAGCTGCTGCTGTGCTTCTGGGTGGAGGCATCCAGCACTAAGAAGCTGGGTTCTCTGAGGACAAATATAGGGGTGTCTGATCCTTAAAGTAGTAACTGCTCTTCCGTCTTCCCAGGCAGGCCACTTGTGTCCTGGCTGGGAGGAACAGGCTATTATGCACACCTGGAATCCCTGCAGGCTGTTCACAGTGCCCTCAGCTGCTAGCCCCTGGCTCCAAGGCTGGTTCCTTCCATTACAAAAGCAGGCATGCAGGATGTGGGGGTCCCTCTCCCAAGCAGGGGTGGGAGGTAAGTATAGTGGGCAGCACAGGAAGGGGTGGCCAGTTTTGCCTTGGTTTAGGGATAGTGTATGTGCTCCTGGAGTTGGGACAGAGATGTAAAGATTAGAGTCTGCCCCTGCCTAGCGTGTTAGGGTTTAGAGATAGGACACATCTCATGTGACCAAGCTTTCTCCCTTCCAGATGTAGCCTGCCAGGCCCTGTCCCTTCCCTCCCTAGTGGCTCGGCAGGAATTTGTCCAAGTCACACGTCTGTGATTCCCTCTGAGTGAGACTTGGCATAAGAGGCCGGTGTCACTTGTCACTTTGCCATTCTGTCTGAGTCGCAGTTAAATAGCCTGACTCCATCTTCCCTTTATAGACATTTGCAGGAAGATTCTCTCATCCCCAGTGGAGGAACCAGGCCCCTGCTGGGCTTCTTCCAGCTCTCCTCAAGGCTTTCCTGACCCACCTGCAGCAAGCAGTAAATCTACGAAGGTCCTGGGTCTCTGAGGCAGGCACCTTTCCACTGCAAGGGCTATGGGTTGTCCCTAGATGCAGGGCAGGTGAGCTGATGAGTGGTAGCACAGGTCACAGCTGGGATGTGCATGCACAGGGTGAGTGGCGTGGCTGTCAGTGCCAAGCCTGCCAGGCACAGGCTCAGGCTCCTCATGAGTGTTGGCTGGCTTGATCAGAGAGGCAGGAAGAAACCCAGGGGAGGGTGGAGTCTGAATGCAGCACTGTCATTGACTGGGCATTGTCATCCGGGCTGCTGAAATGAAATTCCTGTGGGTTGAGGTGGGTTTGGGTGCTATAGAGAACATGAGGTGGCAGCTTTGGGTTTCTATTGATGGGTGGCAGAAGGGCTGCTCTGCCCCATCTGTGATTGAGGAAGGAGGTGATGGAGCTGGCCGTGCCTGACAGGGTGGAGGCTGGTGTCCTGGCTGTGAGCAGGACAAGGCATGCTATCTGAGGGAGGCCCACTTTGTCTCCCAGTCCTGTCTGGGCCCTGCCAGCTCTGGTAGTGTGGGACAGTACAAATCTGAGTCTTGGGAGCCCAAGGGCACATAGGACTCTCTTTTCCCCACTGTGAACACTTGAGGCTATGCCTGACGGTTGGGCTTTTGAGACTTGTGCCCAGGTGGCAGGATATTTTCGGGGGAGATCCTGGTGAACTGCCCACGTCAGGGTGGTGCTCTCTGCCATGCAGTGATGCTTTTTGGAGACCAACCGTTGACTACTGGCTCTGTTGTGAACTCTCACTTCTGTCAGTACCTGGTGGAGGAACCCTTGCATCCCTTTCCTGGGGATGTTGTCTTTCCAGTTCTAGGAATGTTGCAAGTGGCTCGCAGGGCTGGATGGTGCCTCCGGGCTCCTGGTCTTGGGAGTAATATTTAAACTTCCTTCCGGAGGGCTGGGGCCAGACCCTGGGAGCCTGGCTGCCGTTGGATCCCTGCCACATTCCCACAGCTGTATGGCCTCAGGTGCAGCTCCACCTCATCCACCTGTCAGATGGGGCCAGGTTGTACCTATGGAGTGGAGTGCTGTAAGGACACAGGAGGGATCAGGATAGCCCTTTCTGGCTAGGCACTTGGCACATCCAGGATTGCATGTCTTCTACAGCTCAGAGCTCCCTCTCCCCTTGCTCTGTCCACTTCCCTCCTGTTACCACTCTATCTGGCAGATGTCAGGGTTGAGTGGCTGTATGTTTGCAGAGGCTCCAGTTAGGGGTTAAAGAAGTAAAGGCTTTCAGAGTTCTTTTCCTAATTCCCTGTGCTGTTTCCTCCCCTTGCTTTGTGACTGGTTAAGGGTTGGGGAGGGACCATCCAGGTGCTGCCAAGAGGCCTGGCTTTGGGTTCTGAGCCAATTGAAAGAGTTGAAACTTGTCCTGGTAGAGCTTTTTGGAGGTTGTAGAGGAAGAGAAGGGACAGGCAAGCTGGAAAGTGGCAGCTGTTCTCAGGCAGGGGCTTCACTTAGTGCTATGCCACCTCAGTAGTCTGTAGCATTTTGCTGAATATAGGTTGGCTTCTTGTGTTTCTGGAGTCAGATGTTGGCTTTTAGAACTGAAACTTTTGTCAATGTTCCCTTTGGGATCTGGGGCAGAACTGAAGTTAGAATGTTAGTGTTTTTTACAGCAGGACATGAATCTTCATGTTAAGTGGATATATTGAGACTATAAATAGGCTGGGCAGTGGTGCACACCTTTAATCCCAGCACTTGGGAGGCAGAGGCAGGTGGATCTCTGTAAGTTCGAGGCCAGCCTGGTCTACAGAGAGAGTCAGAGCTATGTAGAGAGCCTGTCTCAAAAAACAAGCAAACGACAAAACAAAGAGACTATAAATCACCTCATACGTTCAGGTCATGCTGCATCCAGGTTGGGCTTGCTCCAAATTTAGGAAAAATTGTGCTTCCAGAGCTTGGGCATTTGGAATTGATCTTGGGTCACGTGTTCCCTAGCTTACAGGTGAAGATACAGGACTGGAGGAGGTCTCTCTTCCCCATCCCTCTAGTCCATTGAAGCTTGTTTAGAACTTGGGTTCAAGTTGTTTTTGTGGGATGAGGATATGTGGGTCTCCAGTTATAGACTCATGGTTGCTGGCAATATCCAGCCCTCCTTAGGTGACATTCCCACATAGTGTGATTGAAAGAGCACCCTCACTTTTCCCTGAGGCATAGCTGAGCATCCCAGAGCATGTTGAGGAGAAGGCTCCTTAGGAAGCATGAAGTTCTCAGTACCACGTCTGGCACTTGTGACTGGAGTCAGCAGAGGGTGGCATTGCTTCCCAGCTCTGAGCCTCTGACAGAGAAAGTGTGGGGCTTGCAGGGACCCGAGGTATGTGAAGATTAATGTTTTAATTTGAGTTGTCCCAGTGCCTGGAGGCCCAATGAGTTGGCTGTGGCTCTCTGTTGCTCTCGAAGTTATGAGCATGCCTAAAGGGTTCAGAAGATAAGGGGCCTTGAGCCAAGACACTGGGCCTGGCTACTTCTGGTAATTGTGTATCAGGCAGTGCTCAGAGGAGTGACCTGCCATCCTAGGCTCCTACTTCTACAGCCGAGATGGTCTGCATGAAGCATTAAGAGGAAGGGACAGCAGGGATAGGGTATGCTGCTACTCCAGAAGGCTTACTCCAAAATACAGCAACAACCTACAAGCTGGGATACTCATGTGGATGAGATGGAGGGCAACATGGAGAGAGAGCCCATCCCAACCCCTTATACCATGGCATAATCTTACAGTGCCCAGCCACTGTCACCTTCTGGGCCTGCCCCTCCTTGGGAGTATTTGGCAGGTGCTCCTGTCTCTCTTCTTGGGTATTGAAGGTCTTGAGGCCCCTGGTTTCTTTCAAAGCTCCTGGTGACTCTATCAGAAAGCAGTATTTGCTTCCTGTGATCCAGTGCTCTTTTGTGGGACATAATCTTTCTTCTTTCCCTTCCTAACCTTTTGAAACAAGGTGTCATGTAGCCTAGGCTGGCCTCTAACATGCTGTGTAATTGAGGATGACCTTGGACTTCTGATCCTCCTGCCTTTACCTCCTGAGAGCTAGGATTACAGGTATACACCACTATACCCAATTTTTCATGGTATATCTTCCAACTGGAATATGCAGACCAGTGTTTCTTGGAATTTTACCAAGAGATTGGACAGTTTGTGAAGGTGCTAAGAGCAGGATGAAACCCAGATGGAAATGCCCTTAATGGATTAGGACCATATGGCCTACTGCCAGCCACTCTAGACATTTCTAGGTCCAGGGCCCTGCCCTCCTGTGCCTGGGGACAGCTGTTGTCTGAGGGCAGCTGCAACCTCAGGTAGTTTTCAGCTGAGGTTTTTTTCTTTTTCAAGCAGTTTCATCACTGGTTAGAGGGGGCCCTGCAGCTGGGGGAGGAGTCCTGCCCAGTCTGTGGGTAGGTTAAGAAAGTGTGGTGACCTTGTGGTAGTTAGAAAGGGACACTTTTGAAACGGACACTTTTGTAAGACTCATATGAGAGATAGGCCTTGGTGGCACTTATCTGTAATCCCAGAATATGTGAGGTAGAGGCAGGAGGGGTCAGAAGTTCAAGGTTATCCTTAGTTAAATAGGGAGTTTCAGAGATGTAGGGGAACCTGTAGCCAGCCCCTAAGCAGGCGTGGCTACAGGTTCCCCTACACAGAGACTCTGTTTTAATGTCCCCACACCCAATCACACAAACAGTAGCTTTGCTGACACAAATGCAGACAGGCATCTTGATTCATGCTGCCTTAGAATAGGGTCTGGTTTCCCCGTGGCCTGGCCTAGTCCACCAGCAGCAGTGTTACTAGCTCATAGGTGTTGGAAGCTCCCACAAGTGGGAGTAAGGTTGTTTCCCAAACCTGCCTGTCCTTACCTGTAGAGCTTGTCAGGGTTCAGGAACTGTGCAAAGTGCTCTGGGGCTTACTGTCTGCCGTGGGTTTCTTTCTGGCTGGCATGGAGTTTGCCTTGTCTTCTAAGCAGTTGAAAACCAGATTCCCAGGGTTTATTTGTCATGGCCCTAGGAAGTCCCAGAGCTGGAACCCTGCCCGCTATGCCTGGTGAAGCCCTTAATTTTGGCTCTCACCTGTTTGGTCTTTTGTATAAGCTGTCACTTTCCTGCTCTCTCCATGTGGTCTAAAGGATAGTTTGCAATATCTAAGAGCATGGGTAGGCATAAGAGGATGATGGGAGGGACCCCTCAGGCAAGCCTCTCTACCCCCTCACCCCTACCAGGAAATACAAAGGAAAGCCTACCCAGTGGGAACGGAGTAGGCAGGCTTAGCCAGGCAGCTTGTTGTCACTGTGATATACCAGATGAGCCCTCTGTCCTTTACACAGTAGCTCAGATGTCACCCAGACAGTGTCCCTTTAGCAGCCCCCTCTTCAGGGGCGCTCAGTTCCTTCTATGTGCACAGTTCCAGCAGCGTGCACTGCTTATGGGCTTGTCCCTGGAGCCCTGGACAGGGGTCCCTGTTGGGAGAAGCTTGTGGGAGTCTGTTTGGTAGAAGTGAGGCTAGAACTTCCCAGAGGAGCTTTTGGAGCTTTGCTTCCCACCTGTGGGACTTGAGATCTTGATCTACCCGTGTTGACAAAGACCTGAGGCTAATCTGGGTCACACAGGGAGAAAAGATCACCCACGACTGAGATGACATTAGGTTATTGGACCTGTTTTCATGCTTGATACAGACTTTTCATCATGTCCCTTTGTCTTTCTGTTCCAAATTATGCATGTTACAAAAGTAGACTTGCCCTTTTTTTCCCCAAAAGTATTTTGTGTGCATTGGTGTTTGGTGTTTTACCTGCATGTCTGTGTGAGGGTGTCTGTTCCCCTGGTACTGCAGTTACAGACAGTTGTTTACTGCCATGTGGGTACTGGGACTTGAGCTCAGGTTCTCTGGAGGAAGAGCCATCTTGCCAGCCCCCTAGACTTACAGCTGACTTGAGTCTTAACTTCACACCAAGCAATTGATCACCTTTAAAACACTTTTCCTTAGAGGCAGAAAAGAAACCTAAAACATTTCAGCACTGGAAAAACCCCCTGTGGCTCTGGGGACAGAGCACATGGCTATTCGGGACGCTCTGCTTCTGTTCCCAGAACAGCACTCTAGGAGTGTCATTTCTGGGGTGACTTGTTTTCCAGAGGTGTAGGAATTTTTATAGGATCATTTGCTTCACTCTTTTTTCTGTTGTGAATGAAGGCAGAAGTCAGAGGACAACTTCATGGAGTTGGTTCTCTCCTTCCACTCTGTGGGTTCTGGGGATTGAGGTCATCAGGTTTTTGAAGCAAGCGCCATCTACCAGCCCCAGCTCAACTCCTTTTTGTAAGACCAGGACCAATGGAAAGTTCTTGCCTTTATTTGTGTTAGGTGATACCTTTTAGCTGTGTTCTTTGAATTTGCCCAGGGTGCCCTCAGTGGCAGTTCACACTGGCTTCAGCCAGTTCAGTGTAGCCCAACCCTGGGCTGTTGCTGGTTTGTGTGCTGGTGCATGCCTCCGTGCCTGTTCCTTCAAGTCAGGCAGGAGTCCTATGTAGATGTGTGTGAGGGGGTGACTCACAGTAGGTGAGCTGATGTCCCATGGGTTGTCAGGCTTGGGGGTCCTAACTTGGCTGCCTCTCTCTGCAGGGTTGGTGTCCTGGAGTACTGCTTCACCTGCCTGGGCATCTTCTTGGCCATCGTCCTGTTTCCTTTTGGGTTCATCTGCTGCTTTGCATTGAGGAAGCGAAGATGCCCCAACTGTGGAGCAGTCTTTAGTTAAAGGGAACAACACCCGGTTTTCCTACATTCAGCTATCTTTTCTAATGTAAATGTTGTGTACAATAGTTTTCTTTGATTAAGCTTCAGGACTGTTTTGTAAAGTGTGGTGGGGATAGACTTGGCATTTGTGGGCTGACTCGCAGAGGTGGAAGGCAGCGAACTGCTCCCAAGGTTAAGGAGAATTCAAGAAAGCACTGCTTCTATTTTTTGCAGTCTTCAATTTGGGAATGGTGAGAAATACTGTTTTAAATAAATGAGATTCATACCATTGTGTAGCTTGTTCTGCTTGCCCAATGTTTTTACACACTGCGCCTCTGAAGTCTTGTCATGGGAAATGTCACATGTGCAAAGGCCATCTTCTAGTCCTTAGGTATCACTTAGGGCTCAGAACCTGTGTTTCAGATGCTCCTTTATTATCAACACGAAACAAATGGTAATAACCTTGGTGTTGGCAGAGCTGGGGCATGAGTCAAGGTAAGTGACCCTGTGAGGGAGCGCACACCACACCACAGACATCTCTGCATGTGAGTTCTCAGCACCACTCTCCTCCTCCACACATTGTTCTCGGTGAAAACACAGGGCTTCCCACCTTGACCTGCACTTATGTGTTGATAACAGGGACTGTGTTTGAAATGTGGCTCTTTCCCCATCAGGGCAGGATACCTGCCTAACATAGGGTGATAAAACAGGGCATGACACTGACTTTGTAATCTATGGAGGGTGTTGGCATGGGCAGGCCTGTACCAATTGCCCTTCATGGGGCCAGCAGGTTTTTCCTCCCATGTGAGCCTGGCACTGCTTGGCCCAGCTGGAAAGACTGAAGTTTCATGTACACAAACCCTGACCATTTTTCAGCTTAGGAAAAATGATTTCTCTGAGATTCAAGGAGCTGTGATAAGTAGCAAGTTTTATCAGTAGTGACTTGCCTGGATGAGGATTTTAATTATTCGTCATCCCAGAATAGGTCTAAATTTTGGGCAGGAAGGGACAGACTCTGATTCCTGGCTCAAGTCTCTGTGGCCTGAGCTGTTGCTTGTTTCAGCCAGAAGTCTTGAGTGTGGGACAGTGTTAGGCTGGAGTAATGCTCTGCCCACCATTTACAGGACAGTACCTCATTTAAAAATGGAGAAACTTGAACCTCAGATGTCACCAAGCTTTAGAGATGTACATGGACCCCTGCTGGTAACTTTGTAACACTGAACTCAGTAGCTCCTGGAGATATTTTACAAGTGCTATGAGGCTGGCAAACTATGTCTGTTGAGGTCGGAGTTATCCATCTTTGAGAGTGCCACATTAGTTAAAAAGGTTAAAATTGGGTCACTGAAAAAATTATATTTAATATAGTTTTCATAATTTATATTGCTTACTGTATAGGCATGCTCTGATGCAAACTTACATATTTTCTTTAGATGAGCATCATAATGCTTCTTAAGAGCACAGGCTTTATAAAATAAAAACTCTGGTCTTTTTGCATTCAGCTACAGGAAGCCAGGCACAAAAGCATAGATAAGACTTATCCCTTATTCTGGCTATTTCCTTAAAAAATTAAAAGAACTTGAACCCAATTTACTGCTTTTTGAATAGAAAAAATATTTCAAATGATTGATCTATTCACTAAGCTATTCATTTACCTTAAAGATAAAAATGTGTAAACCCAGCTCTGTTAAACTGAGAAAATAAATTGATTTGCTCAAGTGGGGTTCATTGAAATCAGGCATCCTCTGAAATTTCGATAGTGCCTGCACCCGTCCAGCAACATCGTCTTGCAGGTAAGACCTCAGGTAGAGGGACTAGCAGGATCCTTTCCACCTTCATCGAATGATTGGTGCTGATCGGTCATTTGTCACTGTTGGCCGGAGTTTCACAGTAGCAAAGGGGTTTTCTCCACTATAGGGGAGAACAGAAGAAAAAGTTGAACTACTGCTCCAGGACAGGAATTAGATGTTGTGTATGTATATGGGAGTGAATGCATGCAAGCGTGTGCTTGTCCACATGTGCAGGCCAAGTGTCATTGTTAGGTGTTTTCTGCCACATCCCACCTTATTTTGAGGCCGGAATTCAATGTTTCTATGGGCTGGCTGGCCATTGAGTGCCCAGAATCTGTCTTCGTCTATGGTGTCAGCAGTTACGGATGCATACTATGAGGTCCTGCTTTTTTTTGTGGGTGTTGGGGATTTGAACTCAGGTCCTTTTTATGCTTGTGCAGCAAGGATTTTACTCATTGAGCCATCTTCCCACTGCATTCAAATCCTGGACTGCTGTTCTGAACACACAGGTATCTGGCAGTTTACTATGCTGAGTTAGGGAGCAGGTCACACAAGAGGCTGCTTTAATCTGATGGAAGGAGCCCTGTGGGACAGGCCACCCTGTCATGGGTTAGAGTTGAACCATACTGCTCTCTCACTCTACATCCTACCCCTGGACTGTCTAAAGCTGGTGATGGTCGGGCCTCTGGAGGGTACAGCTGGCCACTTCCTTAGCAAAGCAGGCACCATTACACTGACTTTGTGCCCTGGGGTATACATACCTGAGGAATGGTGGCTTTGCAGTCCCGTTTGCATTACTCTGGAAAAGACAAAGATTATGGAAGGCTTAAAATTAGGACATTTTTATGAGACCCACAGGTAAACACATGTAAAGTTAAGCTGAAAGCCACCAGTGGAGCTGGAGACAGTTCAATGAATGATGCTGTTCTTGTAGAGGACCCGAGGTCAGTTCCCAGTCCCTATGTAAGCTCACACGTACCTGTAACTCCAGCTCCAGGGACCTAACTACTAGAACCTGCACTCACACAGACATGCTTACACACATACAGACTCTTTAAAGCTATTCATGTTTAAAAGCATCCCTTGATGTCACATTGAGACTGCTTTATGTCTAAATTATTTCAAAAGAATAAGCGGAGAATGCTTTAGACCTTTGAGGACCCTCTGTGTGTCAGAAGGTGGAGTCAAGAGGTGTCCTGAAGTGTGGCAGCAGAGCTCATGCAGATCAGCACAGAACATCCTCAATACTCACAGAAACTCAGATCTTACCAAGTTAAACCAAGCAACAGAGCCATGGCTTGGAAGGAAAACAGGTATGTTTCAGACCCAAACTATAGTGATATAGTGACTGTGGTCCATGCGTCCCCTGGTGCCCCTTCCACTGTGCCTTTGTTTTTGAACTAATAGTAACTCTGTTTGGGAGCCTGACGCTAACTCCTAGAACCAGCCATCTGGTGACCCTGGGTGGCTTGGTGGAACACTTAACCTAGCTTGTAGGTGGTTTAGGTTCAATCCCAGGGAAGGAGTGGGGGATTCTAAATTGAGGATCTGTCCAAATCTTGTGGGTGTGTGGCAGGTCACAGGTACCACCTCCCTCCAACACACCTCTAGACTGTTGGCTGGGGGACTGGTATGTCTGTACTTCCTCTCCAGAATCCTAAAAATCTTGCAGTCTCAGTCTTTCCTGTTGCTTCTCTAAGAGAGCCCTGGCAGAGCATCATCCAGTAGAGGGCAGTGGAGTATCGTCTTAAGCACCAGAGCTGTTTCAAGTGTCTTGAAAGCCTCTGAGGCGTCCCAGCAGTCTTGGGCACATGTATATTCAAAGCAAACAACTCACTTTCTAGTGTGAGTTCTGAAGCTAAAGTCCCAGGCCAGGACTCCTATAGTGCAGCATCTCTTGAATACTGCACAGAAATACCATCTCAACCAGAGGCAGGCTGCAGGCACGTGGGCTGTGACCTCAGCTCCTGGGCTCCCCAGGGGTCAGCACAGTCATCTAGTACAGAAGTCAGTGTATACTCATCACAAGCACAAAGTGACTGCCTGGCTTGGCACATCTTAATCAGGCTGAAGTGTTATAAAAGTGATTTCTTCCTGCAGGGCACTCAGCTTCCTTAGTGGGCCTCTGGACAAGTCACTTCTGATGTAGCTTCTTAGGATAGGGATGATTAAGAGCCGATTCATGATTTCTTTTTAAAGAACATCAGGAGGTCTGACCTGCCGATTGCCTGCTCAGATTGCTGGCATGATTGGACTGCCTAGAGCAGCAAGCCAGGCAACAGCCGAGTCTGGAAGGAGCCTCGTGGCGCCCAACAGTCAGACCAGAAGAGCAGCCTTGCAGCCCCAGGCTGCTTCACTTTCCCATTGGAATCCACTTCTGTTTTCCCCTGGACAAAACACTGGCCTATCCCATGTGGACAGCATCATGTCCTCAACTGGAAACCAGAAAGCTCCTGCTGTCATCCCTCCTAAAGCCACCAGTTCAGTGGCATCTTAAGGCGCTGGGATGCCTTAAGGCACTCAGCACACACAGTCAGAGAAACAAGCACAGCAAATACTTGAAGGTGAAAGTAAAGTGTGTCCATGTGGCCACCAACATCAACGGACTCTGGACAGGCCTCTTGTAGCCCCAAGTAGAAACGCCCAAAAGCAGAATAGCACTTAGATCCATTTTGTCCCTGTGAGACCTCCTTGCCAGGACTTGGGGACTCTGACCTTGGAGGAGAAACAGTAACCATGTGGGACATGCATAAGGGAGCTAACAATGTTGCTTCTTGATCTGTTGCTGATTCAACAATTGCTTCAAGAAAATTTTAAGACCAGATGTGGCATCCAACACCCCATATGCCCAACTCTTGGAAAGCTAAGACAGCGGAGTCTGAAGCCACCATGGGCCACATAGTGAGACCATATCCCAATTCCCCCATCCACTCCCAAAAAAGATTTAAGGATATAGTTCAGTCGGTAGAGTATTTGTCTAGCATGCTCTAGGGCCTGGGTTCCATTACCAGAACTGTATAAACGGGCCATGGTGGCACCAAGTTGTAATCTCAGAGATGGGGGGATGGAGGTAAGAGGACTAGAAATTCAAGATCATTCTTGGCTACACAGAAAGTTTTAGGCTAGTGTGGGCTATATAACCCTGTTTCTTAAAAATGAAAAAATTGTATACTCTGTTATTCTTGTGTGTTCATGCACACATGTGTCATCCTTTAGTCAAGTGTTTACCTGAAAACCAAGCAAAGGCAATTCCTTGACCTGAGGTGGTCCCGTGTGACTGCTTTCAGTGATGTGAAAGTGACACATTCAATAGAAAACTACAGTGAGTTTGGGTTGTAGTCTTCCTGGGTTGGGGATGCATGATACAGTCCTTTCCTGTAGGTTGCTAGAGGGAGTGCTGAGCACAGCCTCAGACACTCTGTAGTATGCTGCCTCACTAAGCTAGGATGTGCCATAGGTTAGGTGATGAGGTGTGACATACCACCACAGCAAAAATCCAGGAACACAGGGAGTTTTCTGGGAGCTTCTCCCAAACCAAAACTGGCTATTGCACTTGCTGCTTAGTTATCCTCTTTGAAGCAGCACTATTCTGTTGCAAGGGCCATTTGCTTCTCCTGTCTAATGGAAGTACAGTGTCAGTGGAAGATTGGCAGTTCTCTCTAGTTTGCATAGGATCTTGAAATATTTCAAGAGGTATCTGTTCTTTCTGTGAATGGTAAAAGCGCAATATAAATCCATCATCTAACCTTACCCTGTAATTGTGAATCCCTTTGCATTTATGTAGTGGTCACTGTTCATCTTCTCTGTTTTAAGGTAAGAACATCTTTGGTGGGATTGGGGAATAGGAGACTCTCAAGTATTTCCATCTAATTGCCTTTTTAAGAAAACAATTTTTGAGACAGGGTCACATGTAGCCCAGGCTGGCCATAACCTTGAACTCCTTATCCTCTGCCTCCACCTCCTCTGAGTGCTGGGATTACAGTTGTGCACCACAGTGCTGGGGATGGAACCCACAGCTTTATTTAGGCTAAGCAAGAACTCTAACAACTGAGCTACATCCCCATTATGTTCTGGTGACTTTTGACTAGCTGGTATTTTCCATTATCCTCTGGATCAGAAAGGCAATCCTGCATCATATCACATCCTTGGTAAACAGCAGAGAAGGCAGTGGAATGTGTCTTATCAGTCAGAGCTCCCAGCTCTCTTCCCCTCCTTGTGCTGATAAACATTGCTAGAGACTTTTCAGTAAATTCGTCAATTCACTGCAGACCTAGGAAGTGGCTGCCATTCTTTTGTGCACCCCTTTTTTCTCCATTTCCCATGGTCCTGTTACCCATTTCACCCTTGTATCCAGCTCACAGCAGGGTCCAGGAGCAGTGGCTCAATTGGTTGTAGCAGGAGAAAGCTATGATTCCACCATGTGTGGGTGTCAGGAAGTAAAAATATCTGTCATCCATCCATGTATCTATCTATCTACATTTATTTAAATCTGTATCAAAATAAATATGATTGAATGTTAATCATATCCTAGAAATAGAAGCATAATTGCTTTTTGTGTGTGTGTCAGTGTGGTGCTACTACCCAAGTCCTCCACCACAAAGCTATACTCCTAGCCCAAAGTGTACCTTAGATAAGGATATAGTTACTAGGCATTTTAGATTTTACAAAGGGACTGGGACAAAACCTAAACAGACTCTGATCTTTAACAGAAACTTGTAGCCATGACTGCTCTGTGGACTTTAGTGTGAGCCCAGCCCTAAAAAAGGTTTTATACCATCCCTCTAAGGCTTAGGAACATTGTAAAGAGGGGGCACACTACTAATTTCTTTTCCTTTGGAGGGGTGGTGTGTTTGTGGCAGAGTCTTACTATCTAGTCCAGACTGGCCTGAAACTTAGTTCTATCTTGCTCCAGCCTCCTGAATGATAGGATTATAGGCACATGCTACCACACTAATTCAGTCTCTTGATATTGACAGCAGCTTATGATTTAGCCAAATAAGAGGTTTTAAAATAAAGGTAGGTCTTATTTAAACTTTAAGATACTGAGGCTAAGTTACTATTACTGATTGTATGTGTCTGAGAATATGTGACTATCTATCTGGAGACAGGGTCTCACTGTGTAGCCCTGGCTGTCCTGGAACTCCCTCTGTGGACAAGGCTTTCCTCAAACTCACAGAGATCCACCTGTCTCTGCCTTCCAAGTGCTGAGATTAAAGGCATGTGCTACCATACCCTGCAATTTTTTTTAAGAATTCTTTTTTTTTGGGGGGGTTGGGGAGGGTGTGAGCCAATATTTATATTTTAAAACTGGACTTGTCAATTTGTCCATTCCATAAAGTGAGGATTACTCTATCAGCTCACTTGATCCATGTGACAAGATTATTGAGGATAAAAACATGTTTTGGGGAATGAAGAGTACTAGCTGCTCTTCTAAGGAAATCTAAATTTGGTTTTCAGCATTATCAGGCAACTCAGAACTGTAATCCAGCTCCAGGGGACCAAATGCCCTCTTCTAGTCTCCATGAACATCAACTCACACAGGTATGGAACATGGGTGAGTGCACACACATAAATTAAGATTGAATTTCCTAAAATGGTAAGGATGTAGCTCCAGTGGAGTACATGCCTAGCAAACAGAAAGCTTTTGGCTACTCATCCTCCTAAGAGTCTAGCTGTTTCCTGTTCTCTGCCACTCACTCCTCAGCCTCCTTCCAGTTTAAACTTTCTGTCTCATAAACACCTCTCAGGGATTTCTGCATAATGGTTCTTTCCTGTCACAGTTTGAATGTCACTTCAGAGAGGCCAAAGCCCCATATGCTGCCCCATGGTGCCTGTTGTCCTGGAAGCACCCTGCATTTGGTACAGAAGGGCTGACTCTCAGATGCAGGAATGCTGCCCCTGCTTCCCTACAAGCTCTGGCTGAAGGTCTTGCCCCTCCCCCTACAACCTAGAGCCACTGAGGCCTAACTCTTTCCAAGGCCATCCCAGCATGCTGCTCTCAGTGGAGTGCTGGAGTTCTAGGCCCAGATCCCCACTCAAAATGGTTCTTTTCTTCCCCTTTATCAGTGCTCCATCTTGGGAGGCTGAACTTTAAGCAAATTTAATCTATCACATCCACCAAGGGCGTCACCCTATCCATTAGTACCTCCTCCTATTTTCAGCATGGTTTTTAACCTATCTTGGTTTATTGTCTGTTTCCAATCACTAGGATCTAAGTTCCAGAGGAGCAGGGGTCTCATTTGTTGAGTGCCAGATGCTCTGTAGACCCTCCACCTGGAGTTGTCAAGGGCAAAGAAGTGGTGAGGAGCCCAAGCCCCCTATTTCCCTTCTTAGGGGAAGTTTAGGGTTAAAGACAATGTTTGTACATTGGCTGGCACAAAGTTCCCTCCCCTTTTCAGGAAATAACAGGAAAGGCACAGAATGCGGAGGAAGAGGATTAAAAAAATAAAAGACTAAGACGAAAGCAAGGAGCCATGGAAGTTCCAATAAGACCTAGCAAACAAACTGTTTTGTGTCCTGCATAAGATCAAGTAAAAAGGCAAGAAGGAAGGCTTAGAATTGGGCAGTTGTGGAGAGCATGTGTCTGTGAAGAAGAAAGCCCAATGCCCTTGTCCCCCTCAGCCATGAACAGAGCTAGGGCCTCTAGTCAGCACTCACAGGAGACGTGGGTGTGGCATCTGGTCTGGACACTGGGGCTTTGAAGGTAGAAGTAGAAGCAGTCTTGGGAGCATCTGCCCTCTTGTCTGAAGTGGCTCCCATGGTCAGGCACTCCAGATAGTCAGGAGGTGGGATGATAACACTGCTCTTCTCAGTCAGATCCACAGTACTGATGCTTCTCACTGGTACAGGGCTAAAAGCCAAAGGTTAGGGAGCCAAGTCAGATAAGGTCATGCCACTTGCACCCCTGTGCCATACACATCCATGGCCAAGCCTAGGGTAACGGATAATAACTTGATGTGTCAGGGCTGGAGAGAAGGCTCAGCAGTTAAGAGCACTGGCTGCTCTTCCAGAGGACTCCAGTTTGATTCCCAGCACCCACATGGTGAATCACAACCATCTGTAACTGTAGTTCCAGGGATCCAATGCCTTCTTCTAGCCTATGAAGGCACTGTGTACAGACATACATGAAATCAACACATCCACATGGGAAAAAAGGCGAAGGAAGAGGGATTGCAACACTGCACTACATACACAGTAGTTCATATGCATGTGTGCATGTTTATATACATTTGCTGCCTCAAAAAGCAGCTCTTACCCACTACCTAAAGATAACTTTTCCTTCTTGGTACAATGGCATTTTTAGACTCTACCAGAGAGAACACATGGAGAGGCTTTATGAAGGGAGGGCCTGAGGATGCTGAGCATGGCATTTGATGGTCCAGAGGCCAGAGAGTAGGGTGCATGAGGGACCAGTTCAGTTCAGTGTGGACATGTCATTTCCCAGGGTCCATTGGGCAGCCAGCTAGAAATATGCACATTTCAGCCTGGATGAGTTATGACTGAGTTCCAGTAGTGGTGTTGTATGTCCCTGAGCAAGTTCTTAAAACTGTCCTATGCCTCAGTTTCCTCATTTTGAAGTGGCACCCCATCTCAGGGTTATGAGAATTCATTGTGTTAAAGCAGTTTAAAGCACTTCAGATTGTCCCTAAGAGATGGCTTTTTTTTTAAGCTTTAAATGTCTGTTTACCAGTTGTAAGCTACCTGACTGGGAACTAAACTTGGGTCCTCTACAACAGCAGAATGCATTCTTAAAACTCAGCCACCTCTCCATCTCCAAGAAGGCTACTTTTACTGTCACAACCTAGACTGAAGAATTGGGGACTATCAGCATGGAGGTGACAAGGGAGATCCACTGGTGTAGTTGCAAATATAAAGGTAAATGAAATATAGTTGGTTAGTTGATCAGTAGGGAAGGTGCCAAGCTTGATAACCTGAGTTTGAGCCCTGGAACCCACATGATGGAAGGAAAGAACTGACTCCTGCAGGTTGTCTTCTGACTTCTACACGTGTGCTGTGGCAACTGCTTCCAACCCCACCAAAATTAATAAGTAAAATGTAAAAATAAAAAGTCTATGAAATAGCCCAGGGAACACAGACAATGGAGGACTAAGGATGGATTCCATGGAGCATGAATGCCAATGTGGTGAACAGAAAAAGGACTCACAGAGGAGGGACATGAAGGAAAGAGCAAGCACAGACTAGGTCAAGACTTTAGGTGAGAAACATTTCACACAAGAGCTGCACAGGGTTAGGGCTGCTGATAGGAAACAGCGAATGTGTCCTGTGGACATAGCACTGTAGCTAGCCAGGGAAGCTCATGGAACACAGAAACCAGAGGAGCAGACATTGGCTCCTATCACACAAGTGTTGAAGGTTAATCCCAGCATGGCTGCACATTTAGGTTGTAACTCTAATATGTCTGAGAGCATTAGGGTCAAGGTAAGTTTTCAGTTGCTGGGAGAGCTGGGCCATATTCCCCTACCTTGGTGGAGGCACAGACACTGCTTCCTTCCTATTTTCTTCCAGCAACTTTGTATATGATGATGGGAACCAACCCCTCCTAAAGGTGAAGATAAAGAAAAAGACCCATCTGTGATACCTGAGGCAGGCTCATAAGTAGTACTTACACCTGGGGACATCCTGACGACAGCTTGGGTAGGGTAGCCTCACAAATGGGCTGAATGAAATGGAAGCTTTTATAGGTCTCTCTCTCTCTCTCTCTCTCTCTCTCTCTCTCTCTCTCTCTCTCTCTCTCCCTCCCTCCCTCTCCCTCTCCCTCCCTCTCCCTCTCTCTCCCCCCCCTCTCTCTCTTACACACACACACACACTAATAACTTGATCTGTGGAATCCACATGCTGGAAGGAGAGAACAGATTCCTGGAAATTGTTGTCCTACCTCCATATTGTATATATACACATGCATGTACACACAAAATAAATATAAAGACTGTCTTTTGTCAGCAGTGACACAATATGGTCTGATAATCTACTCTTGCATCAAGTTCACCTACATTTACACAAAATAGCTTGTGATGTAATAACAGCAGCTGCCCAAACTATAAAGAAGAATAAAGGGTTCTTACACCCATAGACAACTTGCAGTTTACAGGAAAGACAGCAGCTCTCTGAGGTGAGGGCTATTTGAACCTGGTGCAGATAGGTTTGTGCCAACTCACGCTTTGGTGGTGTCATGCTCTCCATAGAGCCAGCCGTCCTTCTCCTCGGGGATGAGCAGTGTGATGATGTCCCCCTGGGCAAAGCTAAGTAAGGTCTTGTTGTTGCCAGCAGTGTGAGGGAAGATGGTCTTCACTTTTTGCTTCTTCATCATGTTCAGTCCAGTTGCAACAGAAACTGATCTTTGTAAGCTGGGATCTTCTGAAGTGTCTGTTGAAGTGAACATGGGAATGATGATAATTCAAAGAATGCTTGGCAGGCAAGTTAGAGTGAGTAACCCCAGAAAACCATTTGTTCTGTATGTGCCCACATGGAGGAGGAAACAGGTATGCCTCAGCCTGGAGGCCTTTGCAGAAGGCAGAGGAGCCCTATAGCCAAGAGCACTTAAGACGAGAAGCCCAGAACAATGTTCCAGCTTCACCTGCACCATGGCAGCTAGGCCAACACTTTTCACTGGTGAAGTGCCCACACTTTACTGCTCTTTCAGTTTGGAACACAGAGGCAACTGTGGCAACAGCTGAGACCCGCTGCCTTTCTCTTGTGCTACAAGAAAAAGCAGTGTGTTGGAAATGCTGGCATTCTTTCTGGCTTCTCACCTGAGCATGTCCATGTGAGTTCCCAAGTTCCCTTTGGTTGAGAATTTGTCAAGAATCTCAGTGCTACATTGATGGACAAGGGAACTGAGCCCAAAAGAGTTCCAAGACTGGTCCAGATCACAACTGGCAAATGGCAGTTAATGGCTACTAGGGGCAGCTGAGTCCATAGACACCTACACTAGGGCACTATGCTACTACTGTATCTCAACTTAAACACAGGCTGATATGTGCCACTCCCCAAAACGCAAAACTGGGGATTTAAGATACCTGCTTTATTATTGCATCTTTGTAACAATACAAATTTTGCTGTTCCTTAATGTGTCTCTAATTACCTCAGCACTAAATCTTCCAGGGATTTTCACTTGGCTTTTACCTAAAAGAACCAGTTATTTGAATGAATTACATACTTTAACTTTCTTCAAAAGCAATTAACTACAAGCTATTATTTTCTCTTGCTGAGCAATCCTAGTTGTTTTTAGAGAAATCTCATCTCAATCTCTCATCTTCCCCAACAGCTGAATACTACAGTCTGTGGGTTCTCTCCAGGGCACAACTTAACTGTCATCAGATTTGTACTGAGGGAGCTATCAGATATGGAACATTGTGTGAAGCTAAATTATTATAGTCTATCCTGTTTATTTTTAAATACAATACCTCTCAGGCTGGAGAGATGGGTTGGTTGTTGGTAAGAACAAGTATCATTCTTGCAGAGAATCTGAATTAAGTCCCTAGCACCCATGGCAAGCAGTTCAAAACTGCCTCTAATTCCAGTTCCAAGGGATCCTGTCCCTCTTCTGGCCTCCATAAGCACTGTACTCATGTGCATAGACCCACACACAGACACACATGATTTAAAAAATACATCTCAACAGTATATTTACTCTGTAGACCAGTAGATAGAATTAGTGCTATAGAAACATGTCTCTTATCAAATGTCTTATGGTCTAGACTAGACCTTATTTAGTCCATTTTCCTCACTATTCCCCTCCCCACCAAATCCTGGGAGTGGAACCTAGGACTTCACACGTGTTAGAAAAATGTCCTACTATGGAGCTCTACTCTCAGCTCCAGCCTTATTTCTTTGAGGTATAAGTTAATCAGAGCCAGGGCTGTCTGTATCCACTATACTTGTGTGTCTGTCTTTCCCTCACAGTACATTTATCAAAAAAAAAATGTATTTGACAATTTTTTTTTTTAAATGTAAAAAGGGAGCTAGAGAGATGGCTTAGAGGTTAAATGTACTTCCTGTTCTGGCAGGGGACCTGGATTTAGTTCTCAGCATCTGTATAGAATGGCTCACAATCACCTATAGTGCCATTTCTAGGGGATCTAACAGCCTCTCCTGGCCTCCAAGAGTATTAGCACACATGTGGCATACATTCATATCACACACACATAAATAAGAACAAATATTTAAAAATTAAATAGAACAATTTAATAAGCTTCCATAAAAGAAATCAAACTGAATCTCTTACCTGCTGAGTTGTTTATCTTTTCTAAACTCTGTGCAGCTGTTGCTGGATTATTGAACATATCAATCAAAGGGCTGGTATAGGCTTTGACTGAAGGAGCTGGGGGCATCTTTGGTGGGTATTTAGAAAGGGTGTCATAATCTTTCCCAATCTGTAGAAACAAATCTTTTTTAGCCTAATATTAGAACAATACAGTGAGGGAATAATACAGATTTCTAGGATTGCTTTTTTCTTCTTCTTCTTCCCTAGGCAGGGTTTCTCTGTGTAACAGCTCTGTCTGTCCTGAAAGTAGCTCTGTAGACCAGGCTGGCCTTGAACTCACAGAGATCCTCCTGCCTCTGCCTCCTGAGTGCTGGGATTACAGGCGTGTGCCACCACTACTACCCAGTCTAGGATTGCTTTTTATCATATGGCAGAAACCCCACTTTCTTAGTTGTGAATTATTTCGAAAGTATTAATTTTAAAAAAATCATTTATTTAGAGAAAGAGTCTTACTATGTAGTCCTGGCTAGCCTGAACTCTCTGTGTAAACCAGACAGTACTCAAACTCACAGAGAGTTACTTGTCTCTGCCTCCCAAGTGCTGGAATTACAGGTGTGAACCACATCTAGAAAGGCTACCTTATAAGTGTTACTTGGCTACAGGAGCCTACATTTGAAACAATTTTTTGAAAGGATTCTGAATGTGTTGAATTAACTTGTTAATTTATGGCCAATCTTGTTATCATAAATGCCCTTACCCAGATTCCCAGATAAGGCCTGCATTATTTTGAAGCAATTCTCAGACATAACATTTCTTTTCTTCTTCTTTTGGATAAAGGTCTCACTATGTAGTCTAGGCTGGCCTCAAACTATGATTCTTCTGCTGCAGTCTTCAGGTGCTAAATGGCACTAGGGTGTTTTTTGTTTGTTTGTTTGTTTTTCTGGGGGGGTTCGAGACAGGGTTTCTCTGAGGCTTTGAAGACTGTACTGGAACTGGCACTTGTAGACCAGGCTAGTCTTGAACAGAGATCCGCCTGCCTCTGCCTCCTGAGTGCTGGGATTAAAGGCATGAGGCACCACCGCCTGGCATGGCATTAGGGTTTTTAAGTCTGCTCTCTCAGACATTCACTGGTAATAAACTTAAAATGTTGGAATACAGTAGAAATAATATTGTTAAAACATGACAGTGATACGCAGAGTATAAGACATTTGCACAGTCAATTCTAGTTCTAAATGAAGAGGTGGAAAGGTGAGGAAACAGTGCAGGAATAGGAAAGGTTGGCTCATGGTTTCTATCACCAGAGTCAGTCCTGGTTCTCTAAGTCAGGATGAACTAGCTCATTCTAGTAAACATACAAAAAGGGGACTGATTCCTACCATCTTGCTTCTCTCGATCATGGGTGAAGGCTGTGGCGTCCCAGACACTGGTGTGGAGATGGGCGTTTTTATCTCTTCTATCATGTTCATGATTTTCTCTGGTACTTTTGTGGCATCACAACAGGTTTCCTGCCACCGGGGCAGCTTGGAATTAAGTAATTCTGCAGACTATAAATCCAGAAGAAAAAAAAAATTAAAGACAAAGGTACACTGTTTGAAGAGCTGATAAAAGCTGCCTCCAATAGCACCTCTACTGATTTATTAAGATTTGCAACCAGGAGTGGGGGGCTCAAGCAATTTAAGCAACTGTGTGTGTCTTGACTGCTGAGAAGGCAGGCTCAGGACCTAATGGAACTGCTTTCTCAGCATGAATACAGAGAACTAGGACCATAAATGATTAAGAATCCTGCCGGGACTGGGAGTAGCTCAGAGGCAGAATACATGCTTAGTATGCATGAGATGTGTGTTTGCTCATGTACATCTCAAAAACAAAACAATAAAGCCATTCAAAAGCTAAAAGGGAGGAGCTGAGCAACCAATATGAGAGTCTGTCATTTTCCAGCTGGCCCTGGAAAGGACAATCATCATCTCCCCACCAGTCCTTCTCAAATCAACACCTCTATTGAGTAAAAGGTGCAGGAGTGAAAGTGTTAGGCAAATGAACCAGACTCTGTTCCAGGAAGTTCACTTGTGGAAAGAGCCTATAGGTGGAGAGGTAGGAGGTGGGTGGGAGCAGGTGGGGATGTGTATGAGCCTAGGGATGTTCCTGTCATAGTCTAATGGTCTCTGCATAGTAGTTGGGTGGCAGCAGAAAGACATACAGATGGACAGAGCTGAGATGCTGCAACTCTGGAGGTGAAGCTGAGGGGTCATTCCTGCTCCTATGAGCCTGGCTCTGCTCCTGCAGTGGGACTCTCAGAGGCTTCCAAAACTTTTCAGTGAACTCCCTTTCCGGGGCAGCACTCTGATTGGAAAATGAAGTAGGGTTCTGTCCCTGAAGCTATTTGCATGGCAACCACACTTCTTTTTTCAAACTCATACCAACCCCTTACAACCCTGACGAACTGGGGAGTACCATAATGAAGACCACTTGCACTGGCTAGGGAAGGACTAGGAGTTTGTAACTATAACAAGGGGGATCACAAAGCAGTTTTTAAATAGCTGAAGAAACTTTGATACAAAAAGAAGCAGGATTGGTCTATGCTGTTCTTCATAATACTACTAGGACCCAAGGTTAAGTCTAAGAAAGACCTTGTCCATAACTAGAGCTTTCTGCAAACAGCCCAGGTTACCTCCTGACATAGTGGGGGGGCATTGCCATAGGAAGGAAACTCAGGGTTGCTTCCATCCCTTTGCAGCTGTGACCCAGTCATTCTGTCACAGCAGGAGGCCCTCATCATGGAAGCAGCTACACTAGGGCAGACACACCAGGGACAGCAAATTTTTTTTTTATTATAACCATTTAGATCCTAAGTATTTGGATTAGGAAGTTGCGTATGCTTTATAGAATATATGACATGTGCACACATAGGGCAGGGCTTTCTCCCCTTGAGAAAGAGGTGACTCATGTTCTAGCTCTTGCAGAACTTCTCATATTTCAGAACTCTCTCTTAAATCACTTGCTTATGAACAACAATGAATGTTTGACCTCAATCATGCTAGCCTGGGATGCTTACAGAGGCCCAAGAGAATTAAAAGGAAAAAAAGGAGGAAGGGAAATTTAACATGCCATGTAATTGTTCCTGGGTTCTAACCTCACAGCTGCATCTGGAGGAAGGAACTAAGTCAGCCACTTAGTTGAGGTAATCATGAGTGAATACTGTGAACAAGAGTGAAAAGTAACAAAACTCAGTGTCTTGATGGGTGTGAATGGGGAGAGGGTCTCTGTAGCCTTGGGCAGTGCTGACAGAGGTCCTATGCAGATCTACGATCATCTAAAACCACCCAGAGACTGGGCCTAGTCAAGACAGTGACACTCAGGATGCACAGGAGCCTACCAAAAGTTGACTTTTTTAGATCATTCCTTTTTTTTTTCTTCTTCGAGACAGGGTTTCTCTGTGTAGCTTTGGAGCCTATCCTGGCACTCGCTCTAGAGACCAGGCTGGCCTCGAACTCACAGAAATCCACCTGCCTCTGCCTCCCGAGTGCTGGGATTAAAGGCATGCGCCACCAACGCCCAGCTATTAGACCATTCCTTTTTATTGTTTTTTTTTTTTTTTGAGATATAGCCTAGGCTGGCCTCAGACTTACTATGTAACTGAGAATGACCTTGAACTTCTGATGCTCCTGGCCTCGATTCCTGGGGATTACAGGCATGCACCACTATATCCAGGTTTTATGTTGTGTGCTAGGAATCAAACCCAGTGCATGCCAGGTAAGCACTCTACCAACTGAGTTACAACTGCAGCCCCAAATGTGTCATTGTTTACAAGGGACTTTATTTATTTATTTATTTTATTTATTTATTTATTTATTTATTCAAGACACAGTTTCTCTGTATTGCTTTAGAGGCTGTCCTGGAACTTGCTCTGTAGACCAGGCTGGCCTCGAAGTCACAGAGATCTGCCTGCCTCATCCTCCTGAGTGCTGGGATTAAAGGTGTGAGCCACCAACGTCTGGCTACAAGGGACTTTAAATATGGATAAACTATGAAATTAATGATAAGTGGGTATTTGATTGTTTATTCTATCTGTATTTCTGTAAAGGCCCATTGCCTTCTGAGTATAAGATAAAGCTACTGCCACAATTAGTGCAATCTGCTGCACACTCACCTGAAGGTGATAGTAGTGTATGTGATTGGCAAAGCTACAGTGCTTGTCCACCAGAAAGCAGAAGCGCCTTTTTTCCTCAAGCAGGGCTTCTTTGCAGCCATCTGCAATGAACTTCTGGATTTCACTCTGGCGAGAAGTAACAGTCTCCACATACTATGAAAATAAACAATAGAAGCATGACAGTAGGCATCTGATTGCTGCATGGCATGCCGTTTATCGCCTGCCATCTTTATACCCAGTTTACTTTGATTATGGAGTAAACACTAAATGCAGATAAATACTAGACAAGACACTTGTAACCTGGCCTGACCAGGTATCGTCATCACTAAGACACTGATTCATATGTAGAGAGAGGCTACCAAAGGCTTTACATTCCCCACTAAGCAGCTGGCATCAAACAACTCTGTACTTTAGGAATGACTCTCTTCTACTGAAAAATAATCTGTAACTACAAAGTTACAGGTTTGATCACAGTTCCAGGTACCAACCATAGGACTTAACCAAGACTCATTTTCCCATGATAAAATGAGGACAGTCAGGTCAAGCATGGTGCTGCACACCCTTAATACTGGCACTTGAGAGGCAGAAGCAGGCAGATCTCTATGAGTTCTAGGCCAGTCTAATTTACACAGAGAGTTTCAGGCCAGCCAAGCCACACAGTGAGAACCCACCTCAAACAAACAGGAGGGATAGTCATGCTAATCACAAAGGTGCCCTTCTTGAGTTAAGGGAAGATGCCAGCAAGTACCATGTGCTATTACCTTAACTTTGGAAAACCCTGAAATACTAAGTCAGATTACACATGCTTTGTTTTTCTTTTCTTTACACAGGGTCTCACTATGTAGCACAGGCTAGCCTAGAACTTGAGAGCTGGGATTTCTGGCATGTGCCATCACACTCAGCTTGTAATACTTATATTTCACCTCAGCAGTAGGCAAGAAGGGAGTGATATGGTATAGCTGATTGAAGTAAGCCTCCCCTAAAACTGTACATACATATAATGATTGACAAAGAAAAATATCGCTGAAGAGCTCACCTCAATTTCTTTGTGCTCATATTTGAGTGCATTTCGGCCTCCTTGACTTTTTCTTCTGATCTTCTTCAACTCCGCCTGAGATTTCTCCAAAGAATCTAATTTATTCCTGTGTTCTGCTTGGTATCTTTTTAGAGTGGCCTGTAAGTTAAATGTTGTTTTACTGTGGCACCATACAAGCTGCCATGTAGTCACTTTTGCTCACACTTCCACTGTGTGTAGCTGCCTGGCCTTGACATCCTCACACTCATGTGGCTCCATTGTGGCTGGGGCTTAAGAATGTCAGTCCATACTGTTCTCACATCCACACTCCAGAGGATACCCTCCATTCAGATTGAATTCCTAGGTGTTGTTAGTTCAAATGTTTATGTTTATGAGCAGCTCTCTAAAGATAAAAATGTCTTTTCTTTTTAATTCCTCTTTTTTCAAAGGTTTTTTTAGACGCTGGGTAGTTAGTGCTTTGGTGAATACACAAACAATATGAAAGAACTGGGGATGTAACTCAGTGGTAGAGGCTTACCACTGAGCCTCTTACCACTGAGGTTGGTAGCATATGTAAGGCCCTGGGTTCCATCCCCAGCATCCATCAGTCTCTCTCTCTCTCTCTCTCTCTCTCTCTCTCTCTCTCTCTCTCTCTCCCTCCCTCTTTTCTGGCTGTTATACAATGAACAAGTGCAACTGCTCTGAGTGTTTGGGGTGCTGTATAGCACAGTGTTTAAGAGACTAGATTACAGTTACAGCTTCTTTTCTCATTACCTGTGTGAGCTCAATACTTAATTTATATAAAACCCTTGTTTATTATCACATCTGTAAAATGATCCTAAGAATACTATATAGGTGTTCTGGTAGGGATAAAAATTAAAAAATGAGCTGGGCATGTTGGTGCTATCACACCTGTAACCTCTGCCAGGTGCTGCTTAGTGAAGGCACCAGCTGTAGAAAACAGACACAGACATCCTGTCACACCAGCATGTTCTCTGAAATCACTGTCCTCTACAAGTACTGATTTCCTGCATTAGTTTTTCCTGTGTGTTTTTGTTATTGCTTTTTTAAATTTTATTTTATGTTTTGGCTGTATGTATATCTGTGCACTATGTGTGTAAAGCCAGAAGAGAGCATTGGATCCCCTGGAAACTGGAGTTACAGATGTTGTGACCTGCCATGTGGTTGCTGGGAATTGAACCTAGGTCCTCTGGAGGAGCAGCCAGAGCTCATTACTGTTGAGCCACCACTCTAGCCCAGGGTAGTGTCAACATCATCATCCTTCTGTCTCAAGTGTTTGGAATATGGGTATGTACTACCACACTCAGTGTGTCTCTATTTTTTGTAACACACATACCAAGTGGCAGCAAAAATGAGCCCACTTAACCCAAAGGGAATTTGTTAGTTTTATATATTCCAGTTTGTGTCAATACCAAACTCCACTCCCACTTTGAGCAGTAGACAAAACTCTGTGTGTGTGTGTGTGCCGTTGGGAGGTGGAAGCATGAGAATAAAGAGCTTGAGGTCATCATCAGCTACCAGTATAAGTCTACTCTGGGCCCCTTGAGACCCTGTGAAGGGCAGTGAGGGGGAGGAAGAGAGTGGTTGGAGAGTTGGCTCAGTGCTTAAGAACATTTTCTGCTTTTGCAGAGAACCAGAATTTGGTTCCCAGCATCCATGTCAGTTGGCCTACAACTTTAACTCCAACTCTAACCTGTATGTATGTGCACTTACACACACACACACACTCACTTTTTTTTTTTTTTTAGTTTTTTTCGAGACAGGGTTTCTCTGTTAGTTTGGAGGCTGTTCTGGAACTCGCTCTAGGCTGGCCTCGAACTCACAGAGATCCGCCTGCTTCTGCCTCCCGAGTGCTGGGATTAAAGGCATGCGCCACCAACACCTGGCCTTTTTTTTTTTTTTTTTTTAATTTTTTAAAGAGAATGTAAAAGGTGCAACTTGAAGTCTACCTCAGCAGGTGTGTGTAACCCCATGGCTTGTGCATGCATAGCTACAAACCTTGTAAAGGTCTCTGGAGAGGATGATTTGGAAGGGTAATATGGGGAGACCATACTAAAACGGGCAGCGGGGGTCTACTTTGGGTGACGAAAGTAAACATCCTATAGCAGAGAGCTCAGTTGTTGGCCAAGGTAGATGAAAACTGCACTCACATTCATATACTTTACGTCAAGTTCTGTCTTCTTCTCCAGTTCATGGATAATCTCCTTATGGAATTTTTTGAACTGTTGACAAAATGAAAATTAAAAAAAAATCACATCATATTTGAGTTTTAGGCAAAATTTTTAAAAATAATTTTTTAAAATATAACAACTGTCCACGTACATTTTCATCGAGAGTTTCATTGAGTTTCTTATGGGTGATGGAAATCTCTATGAGGACACGGCCTGTGAACAAAACCAGACACATAAGGGGAAACCACTGCGTGGTTTTGCAAAGACATAAATAGAAACAAAATAGAAGCAGCAAATGGTACAAGGTTGCTTTCAGGGGCTCCAAATATTAAACCCCAAGACAAGTTGAGAGTTCGATGGCTCCCCAGGGAAGGTTTAGAGGGAACACCTGTGAACTAACTTCCTCCTAGTTAAGAAACAACACTTACTATGTTCTTGTAAAAACACTTACTCTGTTCTTGGATTCATGCAGGTCTATTTTACTTACTCCCTCAGCTAAATCCTATATATCTGATTTAACTTTTTAAAACAAATTTGATTTTGTTTCTATGTTTGTGTAAATGTGTGCTCTGTGTGTGTCTGTGGAGGCCAGAAGAGAATGTCAGATCTGGAATTACAGGTGGTCATAAGCTGCCTGACACCTGGGGCTAAGACTCCAACTCATGTTCTGTGAAAAGGACAGCGCTGGTATTCAACTCTTACCATGGAGCCGTCTCTCCAGCCCTATGATTTAACTTTGAATTCTCTTACAAAAGATTACCTCAGTCAACACAGTAACTATTTATAGGAACAGAGAGTTTATTTTTATCTAATCCCCAGAGTAATCTGATTATCTGCTAATCACAGAGAAAAATTATCTTCTTTTTTCTCATTTTAGTTCCTGTATTTGTTCTGGAAAATAGTAGCACTGTAGCAGCCACAGTGTTCCACCTTGGATCTCCTGGGAAGACACAGAGTCTCTGCAACATAGAATGTTCCAGGGCAAACGAACCTCCTTCCAGAAACCAGCAGGGTGACGCCTTGGTTTGCAAAGGCAGCTGTCTTACAGCTGGGGGCATGTGCTAAAGCTCTGACACTAACCTCTCTGACAACCCACCTGCCTCAGAAACCACACAGGTCTGATGAGTACAAGTAGGAAAACAGAGGAACTCATTGGAATGACTGCCACTGCCATATGAAACCACCACAAAATGTACTGGTGGATTGCTCTATAGTCAGTAGATAGATCAAAGGAATTTTTATGGCAAGCTACACAGCTGTGGATGAGAAAGGAAGACACGGCAAGACACTGGTAGAATAAGGGAAAAGAGAAAATGAGCATAGAGCCCACATGGCCTCAGCTGTCACTAGTGTATAAGTGACTCAACCACGCTTTCAGGAACATTTGCAGGCAGCTGCTTCTCAGATTTGCCAGGCTGGCCCTCCTCCTTCCATCTCAGAAATCATCTCCTCCCAGACGTGTTCCATGTGTAAGTGTGAGCTCAACAGCACTGTGCCTCCTAATCCACCTAATCCCCATCAGCTAGTCATGGTGGGAGACCTCTCATCTATGTGTCATGCCCATGATGAAGAGTCACTTACTGTGTACTGATGCCGTCAACTGGGCCACCTCCAGGGAAGACCATGAATGAGCCTCACTCACACTACTGGGCCACTGTGCTTGTCCTACCCCGAGAAGACACACTGGACAACTTTACATGGTGCCAGGGGTCTGCCTAAAAGCAAAGAAGGCAGCCTCTCTGCTTGCCCCAGTGTTCCAGATAAACAGACTCGTGAGCTACAAGCTCAAAGCCTCTATGGACAAGTGCTGTCTAAACTTTGGGTATGGTGGGCCACAAAGAACCGCCTATAGAAACATAACCTCGGTCTTTCACAAGAGAAGCCTACAACCTTGCCAAGAATATAGCTACATTACTATGTCATTTCAGATTCTGAAACATTCAGAGCCACTTTTATATCTATTTTGAACCATAAACAATTCCTTGTTGAAGATTAAAAAAAAACAAATAAGGTCCATTTTAATTATCTGAAAACTAAGCACTCAGTTCTTGGCAAGTCGAATCTTCTTAAGGAAAAAAAAATCTAAAAATATTTTGGCTGAAACCATCAGAAGAATTCTGTTGGAAAGCAAAATGGTCACATTTCTTTCTGACATGACCCTTCTTGAACTGTGTTTCCGCAGTCCCACTCAAATGTGGACTTCAGAGCAACATGCTGTGTGTTAAGCACAGCTCTGAACTCATTGCTCTGCTTTGCTGGCCCAGCCCACTGCACATGGGTTCCCACTGTCCATATTCCTGTGTGGTTTCTGCCACTGCCAACAAGTTCAGTGAAATGGGCCATTCACAGTGGTAGGATGGAAACCCCTGCCCTTGTTATTCTTGTCCCTCATGGTCTGTGGAATACCAAAGCTGGTCTCCCAGTGGTAACCCCGGAGTCCTTGGTTTTCAGGATTGACTGAAACACACCTTAGCAGTGATTGTGCAAGCTGCCAAATCATACCTTGAAACAGAACACGAAACTGCCTTTAGGTTCAGTCCACAGATGTTTACTCTCCAGTTGAGCAAGAATTACTTCAGGTTTGAAAATGTTCTGTTTCTGTGTTATTTTACTCTTCATTCTCTAGCCTACTTTTTCATGAATTATATTTGGGAAGGAAAAAGACACAGAGAACATTTGAGGGAGGAGCTGAGAAAGCACAACCCAGATTCAAACAGAGCAGAACAGAGTGCATGCCCTGACAGGAAGCTGTGGGCTGCATACTGCACCAATCCTTCCCTTCTTCTTTTCAGGTTTGGAGCCAATATCTCAGGAAGAGATTCATATCATTACAGCCATGTGACTCAATCTGAATACATTAGATTTCTTAAGGGGGCAATAGCAAGGGATTTATTATTAAAATTAAACATTTTTGCAGCACTGGGGATGGAATTGGAGCCATGCTGGGCAAGTGGTATACCACTGAGCCACAGTGCTGGCTGAAAGGTAAAATATGCACACATTTCAAATTCATAAACTCAACTTAGACAATGCTCATAGCAATAGTGGCAAATAACAGTATTACTCTCGGTTTTAGGAGCCACGAAGAAATGTAGACAATACTTTGAACAATGCTATGTAAGGCTATGCATGAGGCCAGTAGGCGGAGTGACCCTAAAATGTTAAATGACAAAACTTAAAGAATGTTACTGATATGAGATACTTTTTGTTTGAAATACTTTTGATTTTTTTTTTTTTCTGGGTTGGTACTGCAGATGGAACCCACAGCCTGGCTTGTATGGCAACTCTTCTACTAAGCTATGTCCTCAGCTCCCATTGGGAAGTTAGTTAATTGTTTCTTTGACACAGGGAGGGTCTTGTTATATTTGTATAGCCCAGGCTGTCCTCAAATTTACAATCCTCCTACCTCTACCTTCCAAGGGCTGGGATTACAGACATGTACCACCACACCCAGCTGGTCTATCAATATGTTTCAGTGAGAGTAAGTCTTTACCAGTTCACAGTAAGAATGTGGAGGAGCCAGATAGAGCCTGCCAAGGACAGAAGCATCAAAGACCACATGCTGAATTCACACACACACACACACACACACACACACACACACACACAAAAGAAAGAAAGAAAAAGAAAGAAAGGAAGGAAGGAAGGAAGGAAGGAAGGAAGGAAGGAAGGAAGGAAGGAAGAAGAAAGAAAGAAAGAAAGAAAGAAAGCCAAACCCAATTCTTTCCATTTATATCTGGTCACAGATAATTACAACATATTTGTTATTTCCAGAGAGTACAGAGTAATGGCTGAGTCACATGCCACTTCCTACATGTTACTACAAGTGGAATCAGACAATAAAATGATGGTGTGGAAGCCAACCTTCTACTGCCTAAAATCACACTTTGCAGACTGAAGTGAAAATGACAAAAAATGTCACCAGGAAATGGATAGTTTTTTTTTTTTTTCTTTTTTTCTTTTTTCTGAGACAGGGTTTTCCTGTGTAGCTTTGGAGCCTACGCTGGCACTCGCTTTGCAGACCAGGCTAGCCTCTAACTCAGAGACATCCGTCTGCCTCTGCCTCTGCCTCTGCCTCCTGAGTGCTGGGACTAAAGTTGTGTACCACCAATGCCTGGCCTGGAAATGGATAGTTTTTCTGACATTTTTACAGATAGCAAATGTGATGAGGAGAAACTACAATGAGGGCTAAAAGGAAGGCTTAGAAGGTAAAGGTGCTTGCTGCTAAGCCTGACAACTGAATTCAATCTCTGGGACTTAGTCAGTAGAAGGAAAGAAGCAACTCCTGTAAGTTCTCTTCTGACTTTCACACACAAAATAAATAAAACACAATAAAAAATTCAACAGTACAACAAAGGTAAAAGCAAAGCACACAGATCTTATGCTGAGTAGACAGGTCTGTGTGTTGGAGATCCAAGTCACCCACCCTTAACCACAAATACACAAGCACACTTAAGATGCTCTACTGCCTCTTAGAAGGGCTCTCAGTCCCTGGTAGGCAAGTGACTCTTCTCTCATCAGGACTGTTATACAAATAGCAACATGTATCTGTGCATGGTGGTGCATGCCTTTAATCCCAGCACACAGAAGGCAGAGGCAGGCAGATCTCTCTGAGTTTGAGGGCACCCTGGTCTACAAAGTGAGTTCCAGAACAGCCAGTGACGCACGGAGAAACCCTGTCTTGAAAAAAGCAACAATAACAAACCCCACAAATAGCAGCATGTGTGTGAGAGCTTAAATGGGTCTCATTCTTGGCTTAACCAATTAAAATGTTACAGTTCTAATTAATGTCTTGCAATCACCATTAATTATTCTTTCAGTGTTCCCCCAAATAAATAACAAGGAGGTATATGTCACAGGAGCCAGCTTGGTCAAATGTGGGGTATTCTAATCTGAGCATCAAAACAATGAAGGATGGTAATAAACTATATATCACTAGGAAAAAAAAAATCCAGGATCTGGGAGTCCATGGCAACAGATAATATAGGGGTCAATGGATGCTCCTGCCAAAAGTACCTATCAGTGAGGAGAGGCTGCTGGACTTTGGAAATTACCATTTTGCTGCCATCATAGTAAAGATTGGTTAGAGGAAAAACCATTAACAGATGTAAAACTCAGGATGAGAAACAAGCATAGCCTGGAGGTTTTCCTCTAATATTGCTTATTAGCAGAAATTTTTATTGTTGTTTTTCAAGATAGGGTTTCCCTGTAGCTTTAGAGCCCATCCTGGAACTCACTTTATAGACCAGGCTGGCCTTGAACTCACAGAGATACGCCTGCCTCTGCCTCCCGAGTGCTGGGATTAAAGGCATGAGCCATCACTGCCTGGCAGAAATATTTTTTTTTTTAAATCCAATGAACTAGAAATCAGACAATACTTTTATATGAAAAATGAGAGGAAAATGACCAGTGTGCTCACATTTGATACTCACACAAAATGAATTGTATTGTATTCTAGCAAGAACAAAGATCTGGCCTCTCAAGGTCCTGACTACCCTCAACCTCCGTTTAGCATTTATAACAGGCTTACACTACCATACTTTAACTGAATGAAACTCATTTACCTATTTAGATTTTAAAACTACATTAATTTGCCGGGCAGTGGTGGCGCACGCCTTTAATCTCAGCACTCGGGAGGCAGAGGCAGGCGGATCTCTCTGAGTTCGAGACTAGCCTGGTCTACAAGAGCTAGTTCCAGGACAGCCTCCAAAGCCACAGAGAAACCCTGTCTCGAAAAACAACAACAACAACAACAAAACCAAAACCAAAACCAAAAAACTACATTAATTTATTTGGTGTGTGTACACCTGTGTGGAGGTCAGAAGACAACTTGGAGTTCGTTCTCTCCTTTTACTGTGTGGGCTTTGGGGATGGAACTTAGCAGTATAGGGGCACTGGGCCATCTCACCAGCCTCTCATTTATCTATTTAGTTTTGGAGGAGGAAAGGGAAGAGGAGGAGGAAGATGAAGATGATGATGAAGAGGATTATTCATTCCAGTTCTGGGGAATCCAGTGCTTGTTACTGGAGATAATAGTAAGCTGAAGAGGTATGTTGGTAGGTGAATTGATATCAATGTTGTATTTAAAATAAGATCTCTGGCTGCCTACTTCTTAAAAAGTGTTCAGCACAGTCAGAGACCTGAAAGGGAATATTCCTTTGAACCAAATAGACTTGCAGCCACAGGCTGGAGACATGGCTTAGGGGTTAATGGCCTGTATTGCTCTTGCAGAGGACATGTTTTTGTTTAGCAGCTCACAACCTCCTTGGGGATCTGATGACTCTGACCTCTGTGGGTACCTAGACACACATGTTCACACACACACCCAACACATACACATAATTAAAGATAATTTAAAAATTCCTTTTAAAAGGCTGTAGTCAGAGTGGGGAGTGGTGGCACACAACCATAACCCCAGAATTCTGGAGGGTGAGACAGGAGGATTTTTGAGTTTGGTGCAAATCTGGGTTATAGAAATGGGATCCTGTTTCAAAAAACTAAATAAAATAAAAACAACTTATAAATGTAGACATCTGTCTTCTTTTTGGAGATGTCCCTTTCAGACACAGTACAAATAAAAATTATCTGGGTTTTAGTGGTGCATGCCTTTAATCCCAGCACTTGGAAGGCAGAGACAGGCTGATCTCTGTGAGTTCAAGGCCAGCCTGGTCTACATGAGTTTCAAGACAGCAAAGGCTATAGAGAGAGACCCTGTCTCACACAACAGCAGCAAAACAAAACAAAACAAAACCCAACAAATAAGCAACAACAACAAAAAACACCAAAACAGAACAAAAGAACTTGATTTTTATGTGGAAGTTTAGAATAAACTGTCCAAAGGGACTTGGTTTGGCACCTTAGACTGTCAGAAGCTACTGTTGATCTCTCAGTCACAGAGCACAAGACTGTAAGGAAGAAGGTAGGGGCTAGAGAAGAGCAGGTATTGTGACTTATCGTTCCCCACAGAGCTCAAGGGGCAGGGAGCCTCTGCCATGGTCAAAGCATTTGCAGAAAGATGTGATGGTGCCAACCAGGCTTCTCAGCACTAGTGCACATCTAGAACATTACCTAGTATAATTCAAGAGCCACCCCCCCCCAAAAAAAAAAAATCCTTCCCAGTTAACCAATGTTTGCTCTCTGTAAAGACCGGAAAAATTCCCCTCAAGCTTCTTCCAGCACAGATAGGCAACATTGTGAAATAAACCCAGAGCCCTGTTCAAGAGACTGGCCTTTAAGTGCAAGCTGTTGCAATGAAGCCTTATCTTACCTGGGAAGAGCAACTAGTTATCTTGGCCCCCTCAAGCTTTCTCACTAAGAGGAAAGAAAGGCTAAGAAGCTCTTCCAAAGGTCACATTCCAGGTTGTCTAAAACTTTCACCAAACAACTCAAGATTCCCACTGAAGATAAAGGGATGAAGCTTTCCGTTCCCAAGACTTTATCACACCAGTCATCAACTGGGCCCCAGGAAAGAACCCTGGGTCCAACTGGAGAGCAAGGCACAGACTCCACTAAGAATGACAACAGGAGGAAAAATAAAACCTCTGATACAGTTACAGCTACACCCAACATTAAATATATCCCAACTCCTAGCCAGATTAAAAACAAACAAAAAACCCATTCCAAAGGCCTATCTTCCACTGTTATATTACTTGGTATATTATATTCTCCAAACCTGAAGACAGATATCAACTCACAGATCCAGAAGGCTCAGAGAACACAGAAGAGACACTGAAATACTAACACCTCAGTGTATCAACACAAACTGCAAAATACCAAAGATCAACACAGATTCTTGGAAGAAGCCAGAGGGTGGGAAATGCCAAAGCTGGAGAGCAACAAGCTTTACATCAGACTCCCCTCATAAAGCACTTACTTGCACCTACGGAGGTGCAAGTAGGGAATCTCAGCACTCAGAGGTAGAGGTAAGAGGACTGCAAATTCTAGGCCAGCTTGGTCTATACAGTATGAAAAAAAGCAGACAGCATGGTGGCACATAACCCTAACCCTGTAATCCCAGTCCTCAAAATGCTTGAAGTAGGACTGCCATAAACTCAAGGCTAGCTGGGCTATTTAGTGAATGACAGGCCAGCTAGGGCTTCATAAACTGCAAAATACCAAAGATAGTAAAATATCTACAAACTTCATGATTCACCACCTAAAATTCATTTATCTAGTAAAATTATTCTCTAAATACATAATTCTCTAAATACATAAGACACCACACACACACACACACATCCCACCGTGTGTGTGTGTGTGTGTGTGTGTGTGTGTGTGTGTGTGTGTGTGTGTGTGTGTGGTGTGTGTGTGTGTGTAGACAGCACTCACTTTGTTACCCTGGCTGGCTTGGAACTCGCTATGTAGACCAGGCTATCCTTAAACTAAGAGATCCACCTGCCTTTGCCTCCCGAGTGCACCACCATGCATTAGGAGAGCACCACCATGCACAGCTGACTTTTTTTTTCAGACAAAATCTGTCACCAGTAGGCTTCAGCTACAGAAAATGCTAAAATAGGTTTTTAAGAGAAACATGTGAGAAATTCAGAGGTAATAAAGGGAGAATATTAAAAAAATACAGGTAATATTTTTTTTCCTTCTGCCTCCCTTTTTTCTAATTTTTGAGATAGGGTTACATTCTTTGGCCAGTCTGTCCTTGAATTCATGCCCCCTACTCAGCCTGTGATTACAGACAGGCATGTCTGCTATTCCCAGCTTTGCAAAGACTATCCTTAGGGACTAGGGATGGAGGGCAGTTGGTGGGTATAGAGCTTGCTCAACAAGAGGCCTTGTGGTTGGGCTCTTGTATCACATAAAACTGGGTATGGTGGTGCATGCTTATAATCCCAGCACTCAGGAAGTACAGGCAGGAGGATCAGGAGTTCAAAGTCATTCTTGTTACATAGCAAGCTTGAGGCCAGTCTTGGCTATGTCAGACCCTCTCCCAAAATAACCCCCCAACCCCAACCCCAGGCAACTGTCCTTAGTTAAAATGATAGATGAGTGCACAATATTATCAGAAATAATGTACTGAGTGTTTTAGTTTGTGGATAACTGAAATTAATAACAACAATGCCACCAAGATGGAGAGGAGAAACTATTGAGGTCCCATTGCTATACAGAAATGGTCTCTGTCTTCCAGTTTTTTTAATGGTGTCAAAGAAAAGTGCAACGTGTTTCAATAGAAACTGCCCTTTGAACTTTCACTTTTGATCATTTGCTGGGTTAAGTGATACATGGCATAATACTTCCTTGTAATGTGGGGCAGTGGTGAAGGGTCAGGGCTGAATCAGTCACTCAGTCACAAGAGGAAACAAGACGTAACCTGAAATGTGCATTGTTTGGTGATGGACTATAAACGGTTGAGGAGCATGGACCACAAAACCTAAATAGTCTATGCTCCAAACTGCATGCCACTCTAGGCAAGGAAAAACTCTAGTTTGTGGGTAGTGGCAGAATAATAGTACATACTTGCCAAATTAACAGAATGTAGCATGAACCTAATGTAAACTGAAGCCTTTAGTGACTTACCAATATTGCTACCATTTACCCTCACAGCAAATATAACACACAAAGCAAGATGTTTAAAATGAGGAGCCTGAGTGGAGGGAAAGAAGATATATGGATACAATTCAAGATCTATCACTCTGTAAGGCTGAATCACTCACACACACACACACACACACACACACACACACACACACACACACACACACACAAGACAAAAATACTTAACAACAGCCCTCTAGATATTTTAAAAATCAAGTCTCACGTGAGGTATTGAACACAATATCTACAGAACACCAGGCTCCAGAATGGAATACTAGGGATCTAGTGGTGTATAACAGACAAGTATTGTCTAAAAATTAGAATCAAATTCTCAAAACCAAAAGAGAGATACAGACAGGGTTTAGGTAACACTTCTGTCACTGGCCTGATAAACTTATTCTGAAAGCAAATTGATTGTTTCCCTCTTGACTTTGAATAACAATCAAGCCAATTAGCCAACCCGATGTGCACACAAGATTTGTGATACCACTTAAGGTGAATTTCTTATTTAAAATGTTTGTGTATGATGTATCTGTGTGTATTGTTCATGTGAGTGCTAGCATGCACATGCAGAGACCAGAGACAGCCTCAGGTGTGGGCCTCACTTTTTTTTTTTTTCCTTGTCTCGAACAGAGTCTGTGTTCTTCCTTCGAAGCGGCAACGCCAGACTAGCTGGCTCTGGAGCTTTCAGGGACTCTGCTGTTTCTGCCTCTATTTAGCACTACCATGTCCAACCTATATGGATTCTAGGGATCCAAACTCAAATCCTCATGCTTGTATGACATAGCCACAAAGCCATCTTGCCAGCCAAATATCTCCGATTGAATTTTAACATATGGTTTTTATTTTAGCTACAAGAATACTTTCAATTTATTATTATTATTGTGTGTGCATGTTATGTGGGTGTGTGTGCCATGGCACATATATGGAAGTCAGAGGATAATTTTTGGGAGTCAATTCTCTCCATCCACAATTATGTAAGTTCTGGAGATTAGGTCACCAGGCTTGTGTGGAAAGTGCTCTTACCTACTGAGCCATCTTGCTGGCCCAAAAGAACACTTTAATTTATTCAAATGTATAAACTGTATATCACATAGAAGACATTTATCAAGTTTATTCTCATATAGAAATGATAAGCAATTGTTTTCTTTATACCTTAATCTAAAATGCAACATTAATAGATTAGTATGTTCTATAAATGATTTCAAATGAGGTGAATGAACATTAATGATTCATTTTCCTTATTTACTGAACTACACTGTGATGCTGACAACAATGAAAACAGGTATGCTGTCAATCATGGATAAGGATGACAATGACTCATTTCTGATGATGAAGTCAATTAACCATAGGCATTTTCATTCAAGGCTTAAACAATGTTACATCTGGATTTGTACACATTTCTTTCTTTCTTTTTTTTATTTTTTTATTTTTGTGTGTGTGTATTTGTGATGAGTGCACATGCCACATGTATGGAGGTTCTTGGGAAGGCTAGAAGAAGGCATTAGATCCTCTGAAGCAGGAGTTACAAATGGCCAATATAGGTGCTTAGAACTGAACTTGGGTCCTTTGGGAGCAGCAAGCACTCTTAACTGCTAAGCTATCTCTTTAGCCCCTGAGGATTTTTACTGAGGTTTTGAGACATTGCAAGATTTTCATTGAGAATGAGACCTATGTCAGACCCTGAGCTTGTGATCCTGACTACTAGGTGTCCTTGATTCAATTTTGAGTCAAGAACTCACAGCCTTGTACCATGTTTCCCCATTTCTACCTTTTACCATTTATTCTTCATCCAGAAGCCAGGAAAGTCTTTACAAATCTAAGTCTGATCATTCCATTCCCAGGTTTGCTACCTTCAGAACTTATACCTCCAACTTAGGTTAAAAGGCCAAGTTCTTACCTTGGCCCACCTTCTTTATCTACAGATCTTACCCTTTGCCAACTTCCTTGCTTTTCCAAGGGCAGAGGCCTATGCCCACTACAGCCCCAGGACATTTGTATTTGCTGGTTTTCACTGGAATGCTTGTGTCAGACATCTACCTCACAATATACCTTCCCTAACACAAGTTGCCTACTACCAGTAAAAGAAATCCCACTCCATCCTTCTATCCATCACTGGATACTCCTCATCTATCACCTGAAGTGTTAAACATGGGTCTGTTATCCACTACAAAGTCTCTGAGAGGTAGTTTGTTTCATTCATCTTCAAAACTAGAACAGGGATTACTAGACAGCAGACGCTCATTTAAACCGGAAAGGACAGGCTAGAGAGATGGTTCAGGTTAAGAGCACCATCTACTCTTCTCAGAGGACCAGATTCCCAGAGCTCACATTATGTCTCACAACTATCCATAGCCCCAGTTCCAGGGGACCCAACAGGCATGCACATGGCACACATACATGTATGTGTGTAAGCAAAACATTCGTACATATATAGCTCGATGGCAGAGCATTTGACCTGCATGTGTGAGGTCCTAGGTTCAATCCCTAGTAGTTGCAAAATAAACAAAAGCAACAAATTGTTTATCACTCCAAGTAAAGGTGTGAGGCCCTGGGTTCAAGCACCAGCACCAAAAATTAATTAATGAAAGTTAAAAAAAATATGTTTAGAAATTTGTCAAAATGAATCTTTTCTCTCATTAAAGACTGGGGGCACTGGGATGTGGCTCAGTGGGCAGAGCTACATGCCTAGCATGTGTAAAGCTCTGGGTTCAGTCCCCAGGTGCTCAGAATCACACACACAGGGCATAGTGGTACACACCTGTAATCCAAGCACTTGAGAGGTGGAGGCAGAAGAGTCAGAAGTTCAAGGTCATCCTTGGCTATGTAACAAGCTTGAAGACAGCCTAGAATACATGAGACCCTATCTCAAAAGAGGGCTAACTAAAGTAATTTATAGCGATGAGTTTAATTATGTAAAAATAGACACTTTAAGATAATAAAGAGAAAAAACTAAATTTGATGTTTATTAGGATCATTTTTCAGCTGAGATATAATTTTTTTTTAGAATGTAGGTTTAATTCTCATTACAAAATCTAAGTGTGTCATTTTCAACATCCCAGAGGACTTGTAAGTTATACAACATTAATATGAATGGGAAATTAAGCTGCATTGAATATAGAATAAAAGAATGATGAAATTAAAATATTTAATCAGAGTCAGGTGTTGGTGGCACACACCTTTAATCCCAGCACTCGGGAGGCAGAGGCAGGTGGATCTCTGTGAGTTCGAGGCCAGCCTGGTCTACAAGAGCTAGTTCCAGGACAGCCTCCAAAGCCACAGAAAAACCCTGTCTCAAAAAAAAAAAAAAAAAAAAAAAAAAAAAAAAAAAAAAAAAAAAAAGGAAGAATTTAATCAGATACAGTAAGATTTCAAAAGAAGAGCCAGGTGTGGTGGTATAGGCAGAACTCAGGAGAGACTAAGGTGGGAGGATTTTGAGTTTGAGGTCACTCTGAGATACACAGCAAGACCCTGGCTCAGAAAACTTAAGAAAAGATGGGGAGAGAGCTTAGTTATTGGAACAATGCTTGATATGTGTGAGGTCTGAAATTAGATCTCCAGCAGCACATAAAACAAGCAAAGTGGTACACAGCTACTATCTTTGCACTTGCACTTAGGAAGCTGAGGAAGGAGGATCATACTCAGTACACAGAAAAACCCTGGCTCAAAAAACCTAGGCAGGGGCTGGAGACATAGTTTAGTTGGTAGAATGTTCACCTAGCATATATGAGGTCCCAGGTTCTACTGCCAGCATTGCATTAGCTAGGCATGATGCCATGTACCTGTAAATCCCAGCTCTCAGGAGGTAGAAGCAGGAGGACCAGAAGTTCAAGGTCATTCTCAACTGCATAGAGTTTGAAGTCATACTGAACTACATGAGATTATCTATCTGTCTGTCTGTCTGTCTGTCCTGTTTTTGTTTTGTATTTTGGAGCCAGGGTTTCTCTGTGTAACAGTCCTGGGCTGTCCTGGAACTCACTTTGTAGACTAGGCTGGCCTCAAACTCAGAGATCTGTCTGCCTCTTCCTCCCAAGTGCTGGGATTTAAAGGTGTGGAGCACCATGGTTGTTTTTGATTTTTCAAGGCAGAATTTCTTTCTATAAGCTGAACTAGAACTTGCTCTGTAGATGAGGCTGGTCGTGATTTCAGAGATCTGGCTGCCTCTGCCTCCAAAGTGCTGGGCTTAAACTTGTGCACCATCATGCCCTGTGTGTGTGTGTGTGTGTGTGTGTGTGTGTGTGTGTGTGTGTGTGTGTGTGTGTGTGTGTATGTATGTATTTTAAGACAAAAACAATAAAATGAGAGCAGAGTGATGAGAGAGGGAGAGAAAGAAAAAACTGAATGTAATGGTGTGCCACAAATCCTATCATGACAAAAGTGGAAGCTATGCCTGAGTGACGCCTCAGCCCTGGGGCCCTGCAGAGTGGACTGTGAGGTGCAGGTCATGGTTATAAAGTACCTGCCATTCAGTGTGCCTCCTTACTCATCTGACAATTTGTACTGTCCCTTTGAACCCATGCTCCTAAAATGAGTCAGTTTCTAGTAACTCCTATTCTTTTGGTGCCAATAATACTAATTCCTCAATTTGAGATGATGCATACAGACACACCAAGAATCAAGGTTCCATTTTTCTTCTGCACATTATTTCCCATGATCTTCTCCACAAGCTCCAATGCCCAGGTAAGTGGGGAAACAGACCTTATCACCTAAGAGAAAGCATAGCTTCTTGAACCTTCCCTGTATTCCATTAAACATCCGTAGACTTCAATTTCTCTGCCACTCCCATGTAGGAAATTATCTATTCCCATGAAATTATGTAATTCTTGTTATTCTTTGCTCCAGTGCCAATCCCAAATCAAGTTATATATGTCTATATTTTCATAATCCCTTTACTGTGATGTAGGTGAAGACCAAGTCTGCTGCAAAAGATGGCCATGGTTTCAAAGGAAAACTGATTCCTAGATAGGAATCCAATACCCCATATGTCAACTCACTTAGCTAATCAAGCATTTTAAAGCTTATTTCTAACTCTTCTTCTTACATCTTTGTCTCACAAAAGCTTATCAATGAGCTCAGTTGGGATGGTAAGACTTTGGTTTCTGCTGTCACCCCTCCTCTGTCCTGTCCATCTGGTAGTTCCTGCTGATGGATCACTAGGACAACTTCACCCAGCCTCACAACCATTCCTGAGATGGTTGCTAGCTCTTTTGATGGGGATGTCTTCTGTACATATGTTTCTCTTATTGGTTGATGAATAAAACACTGTGGCCAATAGGGCAGCAAGATTGGAGGGTCTAGGAGATGTGGAGGATTCTGAGAGGTGTAGGCAGAGAGGAGTTACCATGTGATCCCAGGAAGAGAGGATGCCAGTCAGGCGTTCTCTGGCAAGATAAGACCATGTAGAAATACTTAGATTAATAAAACTGTGTAGGGAGAAATCCTGATTAGAGGTACCGCTGACCATGCCAGCTTAGGTGTGGTCAGAATTCTGTAACAAGGGTTTAAGAAGGAGGGAGGCGCACATGCAGCTCTCTTTCGCCTGGCTGAACTGACTGGGAAGCATTTCTGGGTCCGTCCTGCTCAGGTGCAAACCTGGTCACTGGCTCCCTTGCGTGAGTACTTTTCCCCAATAAACTACCGGTTATCAACCTATTTCTGACTCCACTTTGTAGTCATCTATAGAAATGGGTTAATAATTAAGACAGAGCTAGCCAATAAGAAGCCCTAGTCATTGGCCAATAGTTTCATAATTAATATAGTGTCTGTGTGTTCATTTGGGGCAAGGTAGCTTCGGAACTAGGCTGGCGGGAAGAACCATCCGGAACAGTCTTAAAATTTAAAATTTTTAATTACACACACACACACTCATACACTTGTGTCGGGGAGCATGCATGCCAGAGGTCTCGGATCCCCTGGATCTGGAGTTACAGGTGGTTGTGAGCTGACTACTGTGAGTGCTGGGAACTGAACTTGGGTCCTCCACAGGAGCAGCAAGTGTACTCAGTTGCTGAGCCATCTCTCCAGCCCAACTTCCTTTTTGTTTTGCTGTCAGTAAAGTACCCCTAGCTGTTACTAGTAACATTTAGTATGTTCACAATGCTGTGCAACCTATACCACTGCCTAGTCCACAATCATTTTTACCACACAAAAAGAATCCCATTACTCATTAGGTAACCAATCCTCATTTGTTCCCATGAAACCTCAAATTCTTCTTTGTGTTTATGAATGTTTGTGGAGTATGTTATATAAATGGAACCATGTAATATATGGTCCTTTTATTTGACTTCTTTGACTTAGTGTGTTTTAGAGGCTAAACCATGTGGCAGCATTCATCCGCATTCAATTTATTCATGGCTAAAAAATACTTTGTTATAGGGCTAGATCACAGATTGGCTTTCTACTCATCAGCTGTAATTAATGTTTAAGATTATGTGGTGTTATACATTACATTTCTCATATATATCTAAAAAGTAAAATTGTTGTGTCACATGGGAATTTAAGGAATGGAGGCTTGGAGGCTGTTTTCTAACATAGTTGTTCCGTTTTACATTCCTACCAGCAATACATAAGACCTTCAGTTTTTCTTTATTTTAATTTAGTTTTTGAGAGGCGGGCTCCCTGGCTGGTATAGACCAGGTCTGCCTCAAACTCAGAGATTAGCCTGCCTCTGCCTCCCAAGTGCTATGTTTAAAGACATGTACCACAATATTAAGCTACATCTTTGCTAACATTGTTATTAACTATCTTTTAAAACAATTTTATTATATTTTAAAGTATGTATATATGTACACAAACTAGGGTGCACATGTGGAGGTCAGAGGACAACTTGTGAGAGTCAGCTCTCTCCATGTGGGTCCCAGGGATCTAACTCAGGTTGTACTTTTATCCACTTAGCCATCTCGCTGGCTTTTGGTTGTCCTTTAATTTCGGCTGCTTAACTGGATGTGAAGTGAAGTGGTTATCTTGTGGTTTGGTTTGCACTTCCCAATATTTTTCCTGTGTTTCAGTCTTTCATAACAGAGAGTATTCCACCTGTAAACAAGGAATTTGCCTAGTCTTCCCACCAGAGCTGCCACCCCCACAATGGCACTATTGCATGCTGGGAAATGTCTGCAGGAGCAGGCCAGGCCTCACTCTCTTCGTGGCCTCTTGTTGTTCCTGTGCTCCTGAGCAGAGCCATTCTCCTTGGTGTGCTCTCAAGTGCCTCTCTCAATGTTAGAACCCAGTGCTTCCCTTTCTGACACAGCGCTGCCAAAAGTTTAAGAAACCTGCATTCATTCATTACAGAGTACAAGAAGCTCTAGTCACCAAGGATGGTGTCAGCAACTGAGGCAGAATCCCTTGGTCCCTGGCACTGATCCGTCAACATGATAGGCCATTGCTTTGGCCCCCTGAGTCCTTCTGACAATGTGAGCACAAGGGTATTTATTGACCTCATCTTTTTTTGTTGTTGTTATTTAAAATTACTTTGTGTGTGTGTGTGTGTGTGTGTGTGTGTGTGTGTGTGTGTGTGTGTGTGTGTTTATGCACACACATGTGCATATGCTTTAGGAGTGCAGAAGAGGGGTTCAGATTCCCTGGAACTGGAGCTGTAGGTGGTTGTGAGCTACTCCACCTGGGTGCTGGGAACTGAACTCAGGTCCTCTTAACCATGGAGTCATTTCTACAGTCCTTTCTTCCTTATTTTGAACTGCTTGAATACGTAATTTTCTTATAGGAGAAAAAGGTCAATTTAACAAATTGTGAAAATTGGGTTGAAATAGGATAATTTTCTGTTTGTACACATCCAAATTCAAAGACTCAGAGGATGAGCAAAGTGATAAAGTGTAATGAAAAACAGGTGGTGTTGTTTCAGATTCAAATGTAGGATGTGTGTCCAAAGAGTCAGGCACCATTAAATGTTAATCTAATAAGGATCTCATAACCTTGTCAAGGTTCAAACATGAAATCTCCCACAGGTGCTTACATATGAACACATGGTCCCCAACTGGTGGTGCTGTTTGGGGGGTTGTGAGACCTTTTGGATAAGGGGGCTAGCCAATAGAGTAGGTCCCTGGTGGTGGATCTGGAAGGGTATAGTTTTATTTAGTTCTGGCACAAGCTCCCTGCCTGTCCTTGAACTCACTTTGAAGACCAGAGATCCACCTGCCTCTGCCTCCTAAGTGCTGGGATTAAAGGCGTGCATCACCATGCCTATCTCTCTGATCTTTTAATACTAAAGACTATCAATTTGAAAACAGTAAGAGAAAACACAAACTGGCACAGTGGCACATGCCATATTTCCAGCAGTCAGAAAATTGAGATGGGAAGATTGTGAGCTGGAGGGTACCCGGGGCTACATGAGACTGTCTCAAAAGTCAAGAAAGGGGAGAGGAAGGGAGGAAGCCCATGGTTTTTTAGTGTACTGATTAGAAGAAAGAATCTGTTTGGGCTCTAATTTAAGAAGCTGGTTTGGGGCTAGGGAGATGGCTCTCGGGTAAAGGTACCTGCCAACAAGCCTGACAACCTGGGTTCAGTCCTTGGAATCTACACTAAGGAGAGAACTGATTTCCCTGTTGTCCTTTGCTCTCCGTACCTGTGTGTGTGTGTGTGTGTGTGTGTGTGTGTGTGTGTGTGTGTGTGTGTGTGTGTGCGCGCGCGCGCATGCCCGCACATGTAAACACACACACACACATAAGTCATAAAAAGAAATTAAATATATAACTAAAAATATTGGAATATCTAAATTTGAACAAAATAACACTCTCTAAATTTATGTAATGGTGAGATACAGAAATAATAAAAAAAGTTTATAAATTTCCAGAAGAAAACTTTTTTGTTTTTGTTTTTTAAACAAACAAACATAAACAAACTTTACTTTTTTATATTTAAAAGGTTAAAAAAAAGTGATTCAGAGGTTTTTTGAAGTCTTTTTTTTTTTTTTTTTTTTTTTTTGAGACAGGTTTCTCTGTATTGCTTTGGAGCCTGTCCTGGAACTCGCTCTGTAGACCAGGCTGGCCTCAAATTCACAGGCCTGCCTCTGCCTCCCAAGTGCTGGGACTAAAGGCGTGTGCCATCAACGCCCAGTGAAATGTTTTCTAAAACACTTTCTCCTGGCCATCTTGTTTTCTCTTTCAATGTTTTCAGTATTTTCTAAGTTTTAAAAATAAGTGCTGTGAAATCAATATGGCGGTTTCTCAGAAAATTGGGACTCGATCTACCTCACGATCCAGCTATACCACTCCTGGGCATATACCCAAAGGATGTTCCATCCTATCACAAGGGCATTTGCTCAACTTTGTTCATAGCAGCTTTATTCATAATGGCCAGAAACTGGAAACAACCTAGATGTCCCTCAATCAAATAATGGATAAAGAAAACGTGGTACATTTACACAATGGAGTATTACTCAGCTATTAAAAACAATGACATCAGGAAATTTGTAGGGAAATGGGTGGAACTTGAGAGGCCATTTTCTGTAACCAGGCAAGGCCTCAAGTGAGGAACTGAGATAGCAACTCAGCCACAAAACCTTTGACCTACAGCTTGTCCTGCCTGTAGAGTGTTCCGAGACTGCCAGAATCATCATCAAAGAGAACATAGAGAATTCATCCAGTAACTGATGGGAGCAGATGCAGAGTCCCACAGCCAAACATTAAGCTTGAGGAATCCTTTGGAGGAGGGGAGGAAGGATCAGAGGAACCAGAGGAGTCTGGGACACAATGAGAACACAGCCCACAGAATCAACTAACTGGGACTCATTGGAGATTGCAGAGATCAGGGAGTCTGTAGGGTCTGACCTAGGTCCTCTGCATATATGCTATGGCTGAGTAGCTTGGTGTTCTTGTGGGATTTCTAACAATGGGAGTGGGGGTGGGGTGGGAAGTAGGAGGGTGGTTGCTGACTCTTTTTCCTACTTATGGGACCCTTTTCCTCCTAGTGGGTTGCCTCATCCAGCCTTGATGTGATATGCAGGGTCTTATAGCAGCATATTATGTCGTGATTGGTTGATGGGAGGCCTGCTCTTTCTGAGGGGAAACAGAGGAAGAGTGGATCTGGAGCAGAGGGGAGGTAGGGTGGGGGGTGGGAACTGCGGTTAGGAAGTAACATTTGAGAGAAGAATAAAAAAGTGGAAAAAAAATAAGGGTCACTTGCTTAAGAGACAAGCTTGACCTTCTATTCACACTGCACTTACCCTCTTACGTATTAAAGGTCAACATGCTGCCAACTTTAGTTGTGGATATGGCATCAAGTTTTATGTGTGTGACTACAGGTCACACCTTGGCAGCCCGAAGCTATGAATTTGACCCTGTGAGTTATTATTTAACAATTAAACACAATGGATCGGACTACTTTACCTGCTGAACCCTGTCTATAGAACTACAGAGCTCTGAGTCTGTTCCTTTCAGAAAGACCAAATGGTTAAGGACTGAGTTCCTTAGAGTGCTGTGGTTGTTGGGATCCAGTTGTTAATGTCTATTAAGCCCAGACACTCAGTAAGAAAGAGTTTTTGCTATGAAACCTCTGACACGAACACCATGTTTAAGCACCTGCATGATATTAGGGTTTGTTTGTTTTTTTTTTTGTTTTTGTTTTTTTTGTTCTTTTTGGAAACAGTCTCATGTTGTCCAGGCTGGTATAAAACTCACTATGTAGTTAAGAATAACCTTGAATGTGTAATCTTACTCCTCCCTCTCCATCCCCAACTAAGTGCTGGGATTATAGGTGTATGTTATGATGTCTGCTTTTATGATGTTTTGGCTTTGTGTGTGTTAGGCAAGCATTCTACCAATTGAGTTTTGTACCTAGCATCTCTTCTTTTGTCTTGACACAATTTAAATCACTAGAAACATTAAGAACTAAAGTTAATTTGTTGCTTTTATTTTATTTTTTGTTCTTTTGAGCAGGGTCCCACTCTATAGCCCAAGCTGGCCTCAAACTTGTGGTCTTTAAACTTGTGATCCTCCTGCCTCAGCCTCCTGAGTACTTGGGTGGTGGGTACCATCATACCAGTTGACTTCTTTTCAATGCTGGTTCAGGGTAAACCAGGTATTGTGGCACACACCTGTAATCCCAGCATTTGAGAAGCTAAGGCAGGAGAAGCAAGAATGTGAGGAAAGCCTGGGCTACATAGTGTGACCCTGTCTCAAAAATGAAAAGCAGTTATTCAGCAATAATTTCAACAGTGCTTGCTGGCTTCTCATCTAACTTCAGATATAGACCTAAAGACAGAATATTTTTTCTGTGCTTTAACAAACTGCCATATCCTTTCCAAGTTTGGGTGTGCTTAGACATGTATGGAAAAGACGGATAATGTAGATCAGAGGTAGAACTATATTTGCCTGACATGTGCAAAGTTGTGGGTTTGATTCCTAAAGTCTTCTCTTACATTTTTGAAACACAGAATGCTTTGTGACCAGGCTCACACACACCCAGAAAGCAGCTCTGCATTGGATGACAACTGGGTGGCCTCAAATTCAATTTTGAAATTATCTACCTGTAGACAGTGACAGATCCCACTGGCTGAGAGCTGTCTCACAAGATTGCTCCTATTTCACAGCTGATAGAAAGCAGATTATTTTACACTTCCACCTGCCAGCTATAAGCTGGGGTTCCCACTCTGTCTTCCAAAGATTTGGCTATTGGGGGGGGTCTCCTAAAACAGGTAAACATTACTGTTAGAAAGGACTCTTGGGCAGGCAGTGGTAACACACATCTTTAATCCCAGCACTGGAGAGACAGAGGCAGGTATGTCTCTGAGTTTGAGGCCAGCTTAGTCTACTGAGTGAGTTCCAGAATAGCCAGAGCTACACAGAAAAACTCTGTCTCACAAAACAAACAAACAAAAAACAGAAAAGAAAGAAAGAAGAAAGTTAGGACTCCTGGAGGGATGCTTAGAGCAAGGGGACCAGCTCCCAGTCCCTCCCTGGGTACTATGCTCCACGAACTAACCTGTGTTCCCCTATCTAGAGCACCTCTCAATTCAGTCCTTCTTATAGGAAGTCAAAGGTAAGAAGCTCTATGCTAGTAGGCTGAACAAAGATCAAATGGTCCATTTCACAGTAGGTATCACAAAAAGCTTCTAACATTCTATCCTTTGTGGTTATGGTGTTGCAAAACATCTTGAGTTCCTTTCATGTGAAGGGATTTTGCTAGCATCATTTTCTCAGAAACATCTTCATCCTTTCATCACAACTACTTCCTTCAATTATGCCAATAAATCTGGGCTTTTAGTTCCTGTGGTTGCATATGCAGAGTCTGCTGAAAGAGAGCAGGACAACTGGCTCAGTCAGCTCTGCCTTATCAATTCCATTGGCATTTGGTTATAGGCTTTTAGTTTTCACTTCTTTTCTATTTTAATATCTCTGTCTGTGCACGTTTGTGAATGCATGAATAAACAAGAGTCATTGTGGAAAAAGTGTGTTCTTACAAACTCACATTACTCACTTTATAAATGAAAAGAATGTCAAGGAAGAACACTAGTAGTGTTTGCTGAGTTCCCAAAGGTTTGTGAAGTGGAGACTAGAGGCATCTTTATAGTCTTTGATACTGTAGAAGCTCGGAGGCACATTATTTTGCTTCCTGTCCAAATAACCTGCAAAGCATGACCTTCATCTCCTTTAAGCACACCCAACCCACCAATAAAGGTCAAATGTTGCTCAAGCACCCACATAGGTCTCTTCATTGACAGGCAGCCTCTCACTTGGATGTCTCAAGACAGTAAACAGTAGCTTTGCTTCACTGTCCTGGGCACAGGGTCTTTCCCAGGCTATAGTAGGATGTTGTATATTCTACAATGAAGGCAGCTAGAACTGCCCACCTCCTCTCCAATCTTGCTGTCTTGTTTGGTTACAAAGGTCCAGGGAGAGTGACCCATTGTGGTCACCATGGAGGTCGGTAATCTCCTACCTTTGAAAAGGGGATAATTCCTAAGTTTGTTTTTAGGCCAAGCAGACACCCCTAAGGGAACACGGTAATTGCAGACCATTCAGAAAAAATTCATGCTGAATGGAATGACTAAGGACATCAGGTAATGGGGGAAGCACCCCCCCACACACACTTTCAGTGAGAATTTAATGAGATCCAAATTTGGGTGGACAATAAAAGGAACTGTGTGTATGCATGCATGTATGCTCATGTGCATGTGTGATTTACCTGTTATTTACATATCACTAACTTCTTTACTCCTATTATTAACAGATAGATCTGAGGGAAACCATCCTTTCCAAGGGGAACCGGTCCCACTAAATACACTGGTCAGGCCTGCTCTGATTAACTTTGACCTGATATTAACTTTGACAACTTTCTCACTCTCTCTTTTTAAATTTTAAAATTACATAAAAAATTGAGGGGTTGGAGGACAGGCAGTACTTGTCACAGTTTGTATGCATATAATGGTCAAAAAACAATTTGCAGGAATTGGTTCTCTTCTTCTACCATGTGGGTTCCAGGGAACAAACTCAAGTCTTCAGGCTTGATGGTAATAAGTTCATCTTGCCAGCCTATTCCTCACCCCTTTTGAGTTAGGGTGTGACTGTGTAGCTCAGACTATCCTTGAACTCAGGATCCTGAGTGCTGGGATCACAGGCATGTGCCACCATACTTGGCTTCACCTCTTTTCCGAAAAGGCCCCTATGGTTGAGAATTCAGTGGCTCATGGGCTGGCACTTTCCCCTCCCACATGCCTAAGTGCCAGTACAAAGGAAAATAACTAAAGATTCTAAATTCAGACTCCCAACTAATTGAGTGATTTGAGACAAGTCCCCTTACCTCTAGCCTTGCCCATGGAAGATGGAAGGCACCTATGTCCATCACATTTGGTAACTGTGTGTGAAATGTTGGACATGGGCCCAGCTCACAGCAAGTACTTAGGGTGGGCTATTCTACAATGTGACTGGAGACAGGTCTTCTATTTCTCATTGGGAAAAGTGGGCTAGACAAAAGCAGGCATAGTATCTAACAGCATACTTGCTAGAAGAGACTGTACAGGCAAATGGTATTGGTAGATAGTTGTACACAGTAGTAACCTTATGGGTGATATTTCTAACTTTTATCTATTCCCTTAATTGTCAATCACAAGGCTTCAGGAATCACACAGGAAGGCAGCTACTGAGTAGAAGAAAGGAGGCAGACACAGGAAAAATACCCTGGAGTCCATGGTCCAAGACATTCAAAGGTGAGCAATAAAACTCTGTAGGTGGAAGAAATAAAAAATCCCCAATGCCTTTCTTCCTTCCTGCTTAGATTCTTGTCTCTAAACAGAAGCAGATTGGGAAGGACAGCTGTGATCTTCTGGAAAAAAGTGCAGTGGGGCTAGGAGAACAGCTGACAAGGTCTGACATACACAAATGCTGGGCAAATGCACACCAGCTCATTCCAATCAGAGACACATGCAAAACGCAGAGGCATCACAAATGTCTGCAGGAAACATTTGTGTAATGTCTTCCCCTTCACCCAGAACCACTGAAACCAGATCATCAATGCCAGAGATGCCTGATGTTAGGGCTGTCTCCTAACAGCTGTGCCCTCCCTCTCCTCTGCAGTCCTTGGCTAGCCACACCAAGGAATATTTCCTGGCAGCTGGACACGGATGAGTGTGACTTAACCTGGGTTATAGAACATGGAGGGATGTATGCTGAAGCTTCTGGGCAAGGATTCCTCCTTTATAAAAAGGACACACCTGAGAAGACATTTTACTTCCTGTATTTGCAGACAACGAGAAGACAAATGTGATAATCAGATTGGTAGCCATCTTGGTGCCATGAGGAAATGGGTATGAAGGCAAGAAAAAGAGATGGAATCTGAGTCCTTGGTGATGATTAACTAATCAGGAACTTGCTGCTCCTGGCCTTACATGGAATAATAAATATGCCTATTGCTTAAATCACTGTAAGCGAGATATCTTGTTATGTTTGAGCAAAAACATACTAAATTCACATAGCAACAGATGAACTGATGCCAAGTGGGATTGCCTAAATGGAACCACCATCTATAGCTAAAAATCCACTCCATCTTTACCAACAAAAGTTAATTCAAAAGACACACTGAATGAAAAACTTGAAATGATCCATGTTCTCACTATAGTCTTTGTGCTGGGATGGAACTCAGGGCTGTCTGTGTACTAGCCAAATACTGTACCCTTTAGCTGTATTCCAGTTCTTCATTTAAAGTTTTTCTAAATTTGCATTAAGAGAGTGTGTGTGTGTGTGTGTGTGTGCGCGCGCGCACGCGCAGTCAACCCATGTGTACAGACCGCAGAACACCTGGAGGTCAAAGAACAACCTTCAGGAGTCAGTTCTCTCCTCCTACCATAGGGCCCCTGGAATTTAACTCAGGCTGTCAGCCAGCAGCAAGCACCTTTATTGCTAAGCCATCCTGCCAGCCCCAGTCCTTCTCCTTGTTTTGGAGACAGCTGCACTATATAACCCAGGTTTACTTTGTGATCCTTTTGCTTTGGCTTTCAAGGTTGCTGGGATTACAAACACATGCCTGGCTTCTCCTTAGTCTCTGTGCTGCCTAGTTTTATGTCAACCTGACACAGGCTAGAGTTATCTGGAAAGAAGGTACTTCAATTGAGAAAATGCCCCAACTAGGTTGGCCTGTGGGCAAGCCTGTGGTACATTTTCTTCATTGATGATTAATGTGGGAAGATTCAGCTCACTGCAGATGGTGTCATTCCTGGACTGGTGGTCTCTGGTAGTATAAGAAATTAAGCTGAGCAAGGCAGTGAACAACTCTGTATCAACTCCTGTCTCCAGGTTCCTGCCTTGTTTGAGCTTCTGCCCTAACTGCTTTTGATGATGAACTATGATATGGAAGTATAAACAAAATATATTCTTTCCTTCCCAAGTTGCTTTTGGTCAGGGTGTTTTATCACAACAGAAACTAAACTACAATAGCCTTAAACAAAGGTTATGAGTACTCATAAGGTTATGAGTACCAGCACCCAAAGACTATAACTACACAAAAATATTGGGGGAAAACAAAGGAAACAATCTATTTTTGGTTATTTATTTTCTTTTGTGGGGGGGGGAGGAGAGGGTGTGTATAGGTACCTGTGAACATGTGTGCATATCTGTGGGGGATCATGTGTCTTTATGACTAGCTTTTCCACTTTATTTATTTATTTATTTATTTAGCTAGGGTCTCTCAATGAATCCTGGAGTTCACCTATTTGGGGAGACTGCCTGAGACGCCTGTCTCTGCCTCCCCAGTGATGGTATTGTAGGCTGTGCTGCCATACTCTGCTTCTACAGAGGGCTAGGGTCTGAAATCACGTCCTCAGGCGTGTGTGCCAAATGCTTTGTTCACATTTCTCTAGCCCTTCTTTCTCCTCCTCCTTCCTCTTCTACTTTTTGAAAATATGTGAATTTTCTGTTACTCTTCCATAGTGGGATTTTAAATGGATACAGTATGGTATTTTAAACAATACCAGAAGAAAAATTATGTGAGTCAAAAGTAGTTATTATTAGGTGCTACCAAAGCAAGGCTTACCAAGGTGAACTTTTTATATAGGGAAAAAGCCATAAATGGGCAAAAACTAGTAACTCTGAGACAGTGGACAGAAGCAAATAGACATCTTGAAACAAAATAAAACTTGGGAACTTTACTTCCATTTTGTAGAAGGAACCTCCTCGTTCACAACATACTTTCCCCATTGAAACTGGAGTTTCAAGGCAGTGTTTATAACAACACTGTTACTGTGGAAATAGTTGATTCAATGTTATGAACTTGCAGCTGAATAAAGTAAGGTGTGGAACAGAAGTCTTATTTAAACAGTGGCAAGACCCATAAAACATTAAAATGGCAAGCTGAATGGTGGTGAGTCAGAGCACCATATGTCTTAATGTGAAGGCTATACTTTTATTTTCCCCCTGATGCCTGGCACAATGGGATGCTTCTTTTTAATTTAAGCTTATTTTTGGAACCCTATTATCATCTCAGCTGTTTCTGGAACCCCAAATATCTAAAATATTGCTATCTGCTACGAATTGCAGGCTCCATGTCATTGAACTGATGGTGCTTCAGAGTTGCTACTGATCATCTTGACACTGGGAAGTCACAATACAAACAGCACACGAGCTGGGGTTTCAAAATGATATGTGATCCATTCTATCAAACATGGCAGCATTGCTACTCATCAATAACATCACTGCAGAAGTACACTGTGGCTTTTGTTTACTGCTTCATCAACTTTTTTTTGGCATAAAGCAGTCGGAGAACATGAACCCAGCATGTCCCAAACCCTGCCACCAGCATCAAGACTCTAGCTTGTTCTAACCTTTGAATGGGGTCAGTGAGTTTCTCAGGAAAGTCTGAAAAGCCTCAAAGACTAGTGGATACTGAGTAGAGATAGACATGTTACTCTTTAAACACACACACACACACACCCCACTATGTTTTTCAGAATCCTTAAAGCAGAATTCTTACCATCCACAATAAAACATAGTCCATACATTTTAAAGATGAGAGTGGCATGTGGGTCTATTGGCAAAGTGGCCCTGCCCTGCAGGAGATGACCGCAGTGCAGTGGCATAGCTCTGTAAATAGAAGCCCAGCTTCCCTTGGCTGTGGTGGGGGCTGCCCAGGGTGTGGCTACCCTCCTTGCCTGCACAGGGGATCCATTCATACCAGCAAAACCGGAAAAATCACAACCAAAGGCAACTGTGGAGGCAGAGGGAGCCAAGAGTACAGCATAAAGGAGTCAAGGAGTCATTTTCCACAAGATGAGTCAACGGAAGCACTTGGCCTGGTCACAGGCCTGTCTCACCCACCTTGGTTCAAAATGTAGGTCACAGTTCTTCACGTTGGAACTTCAAGGATGTGAAGTGACAGGCCAGAACGCAGGCAGGAGCAGAGTTCCTAAGAGGCCTGGGAAGGGGCCTCTACCCAACCCCTAGGCCCCTCTAGGCTTGGCCTGCCCTCCAAAAAAACCTCTCCATTTTCATGAGCCAGGGTAAACTCAAACTACAGTGCCCAACCAGTTCCCTTTTGTGTTCTTGATCTGAGCCACCTGACAAACTCCTAGGACAGCAGGCTAGGTTTTTGTAAAAAACTATTGGTCAACTCACCCAGCTCTGTTGACACAGGAGACCCAGTGGCAATCTCTCCAATCTTGGCCACTCCATCGTAGTAGGCTTTTCCTGCTAGAATCATAGCTAGACAGAAATGTGACACACAAAATCATTACTCAGACAAGGACAGGTGTTAAGTAACACAGGTTCAACATCCCAGTGTGCCTCTGGCTACAAGAAGTTCTGGACACAAGGCTGTTTGAGCAGGTGAAGTTCACAAGGCCCTGCCTGCTTCTGAATCAGTTCCAGGACATCAAACTGACACTGAGAACAGATACATTTTGGGATATATACAGGTCAGTCATGTCATTACCCAAGGAGTCTTGGGTGCAGTGGCCTAGAAACCTGTCTCATGAAAGCACATTTTATTGTTCTCTTAGAAAAGAGCCAGCTCCAGTGGTATAGTCCTATAATCTCAGCTACTCAGAAGACTGAGGCATGAAGAATTCAAAGTCCCTCTAGGCTTCAGAGTGAGTTCAAGGCCAGCCTGGGGAACTTGGTGGGACTCTATCTCAAAATAAAAATAAATGGGCTGAAGATAGGAAGAGCAGTTGCCTACACTCCCTGGAGAGAGGCTGAGGGCATGGCTCAGTGCAGAGTGCTTGCCTAGCATGCACTATGCTCTGGGTTCAATCCCTAATACCATAAAAAGACAATCTGGGTCACAACTAACCAACATATTTGCTACTGGGGTAAAAACAAACAAACAAACAAAAAAACAAAAAAACTACATTTGAAAATCATTAGCATTCTAAAAATTACAGACTTATCTAAAGGAAAAAAATAACCATAAATTCTCCTTCTTTTCCTTCCAGTAGAAACAAGCAAAGGTTTTATTGCAATAGAAGCTAGGTTCTCATCATCCTAAAAATGTTTCTCTAATTAAATAAATAAATAATATTTTTTAAGAGAGAAATGGCTTAGCAGTTAAGAGTGCATACTATTCTCACAGAGGACCCATGTTCAGTTTCCAGCACCCATGTTGGGAAGCTCATAACTCAAGCTATGGGGAATCCAATGTCTGTAGCCTCTGTGGGAACTCTCTCTCATACACACATACACAATTTAAAATAATTACATTTAGCTGGGTGGTGGTGGTGCATGGCTTTAATCCTAGCACTTAGAGGCAGAGGCAGGCGGATCTCTGTGAGTTGGAGACCAGCCCTGTATACAAGCGCAGGTTATGGGACAGCTAGGGCTACACTGAGAAACCCTGTCTCAAAAAAACAAATAATAATAATAATAACAACAACAACAATAATAATAATAAACTTATACTGTTTTCTCCTTCAAACTGACCCTGAAGGGTGTTTGGATAAAGGATGCAGATGGAGGCTGTCCATTTTGTAAAGTTCTCTAATAAAGTCAGCATGGGACAGACAAATGGCAGCCTGGCTTCTTTTGCTTTACAGGCAATTCAGATTGAGAATGGTGTATGACAGGCAAGCATTTCAACAAGATCCAGCCAAAGCCAGTGTGATTTTGGAGGAAAAAAATCTCCACCCTTCCCCTAAACTCAGAGACCACCTTCATACACAGAAATTAGTTTTTCCTGGAACTCCAGAGATCATGGAGACTTGGAACTACAAGGGCCTCTGGCCTATTCTCTTTACCCATAGAACAGTAAGTGCTTTACCACTGAGATACAGCCTCAGTTCTTTTATTGTATTTTTCATTTTGAGACAGGGTCTCAGCTAAGTTTACAAGGTTACCCTTGGTCATATAATCCTCCTGGCTTTATCCTTCCTAGTAGCTGGGATTACAACCCTATGCCACCAGGCCAGGCTAAAAAGTAGGTTGTTATTTATTGTGTGTATGTCAACATACACTCATGAATGCATTTTGGAAGATAGAAGACAACCATGGTGCCATCCTCAGGAACATGGTCCACACCTCCTTTGAGATAGGGTTTCTCACTGGCCTGGAGCTAACCAATTAGGCTAGACTGGCTGAGCAATGCGTCCCAGTGATCTGCCTGTCTTTCTGCCTCCTCAGTGTTGGAATTATAAGCCTGTGCCACCATACCTAATATTTTTATATAGATGGTGAAGACTAAACTCAGGTTCTCATACTTGAGACAAGCACTTTACCGGCTAAGCCATCTTCCCAGTCTCTCTGGTTTTTTTTTTTTTTTTTTTTTTTTTTTTTTTTTTTTTAAGAGACAGGGTTCCTCTGTGTAGCTTTGGAGCCTATCCTGGCACTCGCTCTGGAATCCAGGTTGGCCTCGAACTCACAGAGATCCGCCTGCCTCTGCCTCCCAAGTGCTGGGATTAAAGGCATGTGCCACCAATGCCCAGTTGTTTGTTTTTTAAGATAAAATAAATTATATGTATGTGTATTTCTGTGTATGAACATGCCATCTATATGTGGGTAACTGAAGAGGCCAGAAAACACTGGATCCCCTGGAGCTGGAGCTGGAGCTCTATGCAATTTTGAGCTGCCTGCTGGTGATGTGAACAGAACCCAGGTCCTCTGCAAGACCAGCAAGTGCTCTTAATTGCTGAGCCATGTCTCCAGCCCCTATTTGTATTTTTAATTCTCACATGCTAAGGAAGCACTTTGCCACTAAGCTACATCACCAGACCTAAAAGGTAGATTTTTATGGGGAAGTATTACAAAAGATCAGATAATTCATCATGTATAGGTTTAGCTGAAGCCCAAATTCCTACCCCCAAATTTTTTATATTTCAGCATTTACTATAGCTTCTAAAAATATAAGTTAAAGCTTTTAGTGTATCTGTATGTAAGTTTAAGAAGTGCAATGTTCTCCTGTACTACTATTTTATAAAACTGGAGAAGAACTTACAGTGTAATCCACAATTAGAGACTATTTATATAGGTTGTTTTCAGTCATTACTTAGCTAATCTACTGACAACGCCAAGATATGGGTGGGTAGCATTATCAGCTTCTTTTGCTAAAGGGAGTGGAGTGGAGACATTTCAGGCTGTCCCCAAGGTCAATGTGAGTCAGCCACAGTGTACACAGCTCCTGCTGAGGGACTTCACTTCCTCAGCTCTCAATCACTATGTTAGCTAGAACCGAAGTAAAAGCAACTCCACCTAAAAACAAATGTGTTGCCAATGAAATGTCAAGTGAACAGATGATGTTGGAATGAGAGGTTTAAGTTGCAAAGTACTGATAAACTGAAGAGCACAGTAGTGGGAGAGCTGCATTCAGGATTACACAACATTTAAAATTTCTGGTTTACAACCACACATTAAATTGAGATTGTTTTCATTAGCTTATACTTAAAACCATGTAATCTTTTCAGTCTTTCAAAGTAGCTTTGCTTTTATTTATTTATTTTTGCCTTTTCACATTAGTTTTGCTCTTATAATAAAGCTAAGTTAACTTAAAACCATGTAACTTATCCAGAGCTAATAAAGAATAAAATAGTATTTTGATAACTTTGTCCCCCCTTTGTGAGTTTCTGATTCTTACTATTTCAGGAAACCTATAAATTCTATTTTAGTGACTGCAGCTCTGGGGGGTCCTTGGAACAACTAGACCAGGTTGGCTTTGAATTCACAGAGATCCACCTGCCTCTGGTACCTAAGTGTCTGGATTAAAGGCATGTGCTGTGCCTGGCTGATAGTATTTTTCTTAAAATACAGTTTCATTGGGTTAACTGTTCTACTAAAGCCTCCATGGATCTCCCCCAAGTCCATATTCCACAAGCTCATGATAGATTTTTATAGTAATAGTTTCAATGAACTACAACCCTCCAGATTTCCTGTCTGTCTCCTGGGACACTGGGTCATGGAACTTGCTTTGATCAATGTAGTACCAATAAGCATGGGTTACACAGGAACCTAGTAAATGTTAAGCCTTTAAGGCTAGTGCTGCTATAGTAAGGGCCCAGTGTGGTTTTGATGGAGAAAGGATACCCAAGGACAGAGTGGAGTGAACCCTGAGACTTCTGAGAGCTACCTTGCCTTTACAGGGACAATAGAAAGTGGTGTCTTAAGCCACCAAGTCTTTGTGTAGCTGAAGTACTTTGTGCAATAGTAGGTGCCTGGTGCTACACTGCAATGCATGGCTAAACTGACACTGTCTAGTCCTACTTCTCAGTTTAGTGTGATGCACAGGGCTCATTTTTTTTTTTTTTTTCTGCTTGCAGCAGTATCTGTGGGGCTGATATCTCCTATTTGTTAGTTAGCTCAAGCTCTTGCAAGATTCCTGTCTGCTCTAGTCCACACCAATCACTACTGCTCAAATCCCTGATCTCTCTCTCAGCAACTCACATGTCACTCCACCTTTATAATCTAGTGACTGCACTTTTGGCTGACATTGGCATCTATACTCCAAATTCTTACCAAGGACTTTATAAATGTATCTAAAATTATCAGTGGCTTCAGCAAAACTATATCCAGATGGCCTGCAGAAGTTCTGGGAATACTTATCAAGTACAGAATCATCTCTGAAAGGTGGTAAAGTGGCAAGAACCCTGTGGGGACAAGTCTTGTAAATATGAAGTAAAGCTACAAGCGCTCACTTAGTTTATAACTGCCTCAGAAAGTAGTTCAGGCTACATAGTAAAAAGTGTTCTACAGGTCATAGTGATTTTCCTATGAGGACAGTGTTGACTTTGTGGCCCAGTGATTAAACAGTCACCGAGGGACAGTGGTTAAGTCCAGCCTCTCGCTCTCAGAGGAGGAAGGGAGCCTGTAGAAGGCACAGACATTGTTGGGAAGAGAAGCAAGATCCCAGACCTGTTCTATTTCCTGGTATTGAAAGCTGCAGGTAAAAAATGCATAGCCATGCCATGTTTCTTGCCATCCACAGCTTAGGGCCTGGGCAGTACACTGTCTTGTTGGACCACGTTTTAGGGTGGTTATCAATGTATTCTACTTTTTTTTTTTGGTTTTTCAAGACAGGGCTGTTGTGCAACTAACTTTGTAGACCAGGCTGGCCTTGAACTCACAGAGATCCACCTGCCTCTACCTCCCGAGTGCTGGAACTAAAGACGTGCACCACCACTACCACCACCACCACCACCCAACATCAATGTATTCTAATAGTATTCACTTGTAGTAGGAGTTCAGGAGTAGCTCTTATTATCCTTCTCAGCGAAAACCTTTTCAAGATAGCTAACAGCCTGGGTCCCAAAAGAGAAGCAAATATCTATGGTTGAATTTACTTATTTATATAATTGTTGGGGATTGAAACTAGGGCCTCATTCATGTTGGACAAGAACTTCTCCACCTTGCACATGGTCCTGCAGGTACACCCCAGCTAGCTGGTTGCTTACCTGAAATCTCTCCTCCTCCTCCTCTCTCTCTCTCTCTCTCTCTCTCTCTCTTACCTTCCTTCCTTCCTTTCTTGCTCTCTCTGTCTCAGAGACAAGCTCTTGATAAGTTTCCCAGGCTAGCCCAGAAGTTGTAATCCTTTTACCTCAGACTCCCAAGTACCTGGGATTATAGACTTACGCCACTGGGTCTGGCTTCAAATTCAGCTTCAATAAAGGCATCCTTTAAGGTAAATGTTCTTTCATTGAGGTTAAAAATATTATTTTTTTGCTGGGCAGTGTTGGTGCATACCTTTAATCCCAGCACTTGGGAGGCAGAGGCAGGTGGATCTCTATGACTTCGAGACCGGCCTGATGTACAGAGGTAGTTCCAGGACAGCTAGGGCTACACAGAGAAACCAAAAGAACAAAACAAAACAAATTTTCATGTTACTACAAAAAAAAAAGAGATATATTAGCAAGGTGTTATAGTGTCTCATAGTTGTTACCCTGGCACTTATAAGGGTGGGAAGGGGGATTGCTTGAGTTCAAAGGCTGGCTAACCTGTGTTATAAAGTGAGATTCTGTCTCAAAACAAAAGAATCTGTCAAAAGGCAAGAAGTTTTTCTATTCAGCTAAATGAATGATTCTCACATAGCAGGACACTAATGTTCAAATGTTGTTTTGTAGCCCTGGCTGATCTTATATGTGGACCAGACTGGCCTAGAACTCACAGAGATCCACCTGCCTTTGCCTCCCAAGTGCTGGGATTAGAGGTGTGTGCCACCACATCTGGCCATTTTCAAATATTTTCAGTATAAATTATTAGTTCACAAAGATTTGGTTTAGAAAAGTCATGGAAATGATATTAAAGCCTAATTTTGTATACCAGAAAGCACAATTTTAGAGTAAAAATATGTTACTTATAGTACCTTTACAATTACTCAGTTAACTCACTTCAAAAACATTAGTACTATCCTGCTCTGCCACTGCAAAAATCCTGTAGATAAATTATTTAAAAATCCATTTAAAGACATTTAAAAATGTAATGTTAAGTATTTAAAGATGAATAAAATATTAGCAGATTTCATATGCACTTTACATTAATTTAGAAAAAAAATCAAAAGACTTACCATTCACCGCTTTTTCATAATTTTTTCCTAGGTTTATTAAGTTTCGTAGGCCAGGATTGAATTGTTCCATAACATTCTGACAAACAAACACACAAAACAAATTAATAAACAAAGAGGGAGGAATATCTAGATTCTATCACTACAAGCCTAGAATTCCTATATAATACAATGTACAGACAATAAAGTCTCAAATGCCCCCACCCCCTGCCTTTTTCAGACAAGGTTTCAGGAATCCCAGGCTGTCCTGAACTTGTTTCGGATCTGAAGACAATCTTGAACTTCTGGCCCTCCTGCTTTCAGCTCTCAAGTACTAGAATTACAAGTGTGTACCACTATGCCTGGTTAACACAGTTTGGGGGATCAAACCTAGTGCTTCACATATGCTAACTGAGCCAAATCCTTAGCCTACAAATAATGCAAATGTAAAAATATCAATGAAATTGATTCTCTGACTTGACGGAACAGGCAGCAAGGTGGAGATAACCCAGAAACTTTCAGTTGCCCAAGGGCTGTCAACAATCTGCTATAAATGAAGCCAGCAGCAGACATTCACATCTCTTACTTTATCCCTTGGGGGCTGTGAGCCTGGAGGCCAAAGAATTCTCTCTGGTACAAGTAGACTGTTCATGACTGTAACTCTAGCATTATGAAATAGTTTGCTTGAGCAGCTACCTCAATTTAATTTATAATTAAGGGTAATGTTTTAGTTATCAAGTATTTAGAAACTTCAGGGCAATCTTGCTTTCATTTTGCCTAAACCTGTACAGCACACATGACAAGCCACTCCCAGGGTGCTGGCTTTATGACCAAGAACACATTAACATATAGTGACTATAGATATCTGCTCCATCTTGGATCAACAAGTTACTCTATATTCGTCATTCCAAATGGATCCCCTCACCCCTTCTCCTATGTATATAGTATCTGTAGGTGACCAAATGATAAAAGATGTAAAATGAGCCAACACTCAATGAGTTAGATGCTTCACATTTTCTAGAGGAAAAAAGGCTCTTCATTAGTAACTGAGAAAAGAGCATGAATGACAATGTATAGTAATTGAATAGTGATAAAAATCACAATTAAAAAGCCCACACCCCATGCTTTCTGCATCCTTGCTATTACACTCAAGAATGCTTCCAATCACATGGTTACTTTCCCTTTTATTACCACCATTTTGACTATTCACTCATCTTCAATTTGAGACAGTAACTTCTGGCTCCCTCTTATAGCTTGGGAGGACCTACTTACCTATCATACTCCCCATCCCTCCTATGTAATTGACAACTTTCTGGTCCATCAATTGTTTTTATTGTGACTACAAATATTGGTTACTACAATTCTAGGAATGTACTAAAGATCACACTTCCTTTCTTAGTAATGCCATTTTGTTTTTTCCTGGAATTAATAATTGGCTTGTTCCTCTTCCCTCTTGGTTCTCCATATCCACCTTAAGTCCTTTCCCATGTAGTGTCAGATCAAGCACAGGGCTACCAATTTTATTTCTCAAACATGCAGAATAGCCAGCTGATCTCTCATCTCATTTTCCCCTTCTGAAACCTCCTCCAAAGGATTCTCTGTCCTCTCCCCTCAGCCTTACCTCGTTGGTGGTGTATACCTTTAATCCCAGCACTGGGGATGCAGAGGCAGGCAGATCTCTGAGTTTGAGGCAAGCCTGGTCTACAGAGTGAGTTCCAGGCCAGCCAGGGATACACAGAGAGATGCTGATCCTGTCTTGAAAATAAACAAAAGCTCTCAGTCTCAATGTCTACTTCCTTTTTGCTAGAGATTATTCTCCAAAACTGAATGATGTGTGAGAGGTGTATCTGTGCCCCACATGTCTGAAACTACTTTAAAATTTTACATTATTTATTTATTGTGTGTGTGTGTGTGTGTGTGTGTGTGTGTGTGTGTGTGTGTGTTTATGCATGTGGAGGCTAGTGGTCAACCTTACATATCTTTCCTCAAGAGCTATCTCTTTGTTTCTTGAGACTAGGTCTCTTACTGGAACCCAGGACTTGTCTATTAGGAAGGATAGCTGCCCAGCAAGCCCTAAGCATCCACTTGTCTCTAACAATTGGTGAATATTGGTGTTATAACCACACACAACCATTCCAGTTTTTTTTTTTTTTTTTTTTTTTTTGTTTTTTTTTTTTTTTTTTTTTCTGAGACAAGGTTTCTCTGTGGCTTTGGAGGCTGTCCTGGAACTAGCTCTTGTAGACCAGGCGGGTCTCAAACTCACAGAGATCCACCTGCCTCTGCCTCCCGAGTGCTGGGATTAAAGGCGTGCGCCACCAACGCCTGGCCCATTCCAGGTTTTTATGCCGGTGCTGGGGATCAAACTTAGATCCTCATTATGAACAAGCACTTTTCCAACTGAGCTATTTCCCATGGCCCCATAATTTATTGATTTTTTTTTTTTCTTTTTAAGACAGGGTCTCTTCATGTAGCCTTGGCTGGCCTCTATGTAAACTAGGCTAGCTTTGAACTCTGAGATCTGTCTACCTCTGTTTCTCAAGAGCTGGGAGTAAAGGTGTGCATCACTACACTTGGCTCATAATTTGATTTTTTTAAAATATAATTCTTAAACTACTTAATAACTCTTAACATATTATGATGAACATTGAACATCATACATATGTTACTATCTACATACATAGTCTAAGCTAAAAGGCTAAGAAATGAGTATCACTAAATAATTCATAGATTTTTAAGCAACCAGCTTTGAAGAAAACAGGAGTTCTTAAACTGGAAAAGTTCAACATGTGTAGTTTAGTTCTTTGTTATTTAGGGTTAGCTACAGAAATGTTGGCCCCTTTCAACATGGAAAATCCATTTCTATACTGGCTTTTGGCCATTAATCTAGTTATTTTAACTGAAGTACAAGTTATTTTAAACCCAAGAACAAAAAGCAACACTGCCTTTGTACTGTGAAATCTGCAAGATGTTAGTTATAGTAGCAGCCAGTGCATTTGTGTGTTGAATGGGCCCTGTGTTTTAGGAAGGCCAGGGGTCAAAGGCCAGGGCTGTGGCCAGATTTGCTAAGTGCTGTGGCAAAGTCCATAACTGAAGGGTCATTAGCAAAAAAGACCATCTCCATTTCAGTTTGGAGGAAAAAACAGAAGACTTAAGACATCAGTATTTCAAAGTGAATAGAAAAGATACAAATGGGCCAAGAAACTACTTGACAATTAGTATAATTTATCAAATCAGTTTCTACTAGAATGTTTCTTTTCCATTCAGAAAGTATGGATACCTACAGTTACAAAATAAATTGTAGGCTAATCCACTGGCAATATAATTCTGCTTGTGCCAAATCTGATGTGAAAAGGATTTGGTTCTATCAAAAAAAAAAAAAAAAAAAAAAAAAAACCTCAGTAGCTCTGGAGAAAGAGTGGCCATTGGAGACAAATTGCTGTGACAGCACACTCTCCAGCTACTTTGAGGTTGAGGCAGGAGTACTGGATGTGGGAGGCAGCTTGAGCTACTCAAGGAGTTCAAGGATACCCTGAACAACTTAGCAAGACTATGTCTCAAAATAAGACAAAAATTTAAAGAGCTGTAGATGGAGCCCACTAGTAGAGCACCTGCCAAGCATGCATACAGCCTTTAACTTCAATCCTTAACATTACAAAATTAATAAGCAGGTAAAGTAAGACAGGTACGGTGGTGTCATACATTTTATCATTCTGGAGGCCAATGCAAAAAGATCACTGAAATTTGAGGCCAGCTTGGGCTACACAGTGAGTTTGGGGGCAGCCTGAGCTATATAATGAGACTTTGTCTTGAAAACAAAACAAAAAAACAAAAAAACAAAAAACAAAACAAAAAAGAAGAACAATCCCACAGGGCTGGAGATATGGCTCAGTGATTAAAAGTGCTTACTATGCTTGGTTCCCAACACTAATATTGGGCAGCTCACAAACACCAGTAACTCCAATTCAAGGGTGATGTGATGCCCTCTTTTGGCCCCTGCAGACACAGACACACACATGAATAAAAACAAAATTTAAAAACTAAGTCAAAGCAAAACAAACAAAAAACAAAACAAACACCAGAAATAAGCTGAGTCCCTTCCCATTCTAGCTGGTCTGGCTGTGTCAAGCATTTACTTCTCCTGTCTCATGTAGCTACAGAAAATAAAGACAAGTATACAGTACTATGATTTTCAACTTCCCTAGCATTTGGCTTTTTAAGACTTCAACTTTACCAACACAGAACTATACATAAACTAACAGGGAGACTTAATTGACAGTTTTTAAAAACACGTAATTTGAGCATAAGTTGCTGGGTAGTGAAGCTAAAGAGCACTAAGTTTCTGAGATTGCTTTCTACAGACCAAGGACAAATTGTTTAATATTTCAGTATTTGGTCATTTACAGTTAAAAATGTAAGTAATACTTATAGAAGATAATCTTTAAGTGATTTACAAACCTCTAAATAAATATCAAGTTCTACAGTTTGGAATTTTATGTAATTTTATACAATCCCTTCTATGAAGAGAGACAGATTTAAAAGTTGTGTGACAAGAACATCCATAACAAGTGTTAACTGGGGGATACTTAAGGATTCATTTGAAGAAAGCTTTGCTTCCTCCTTCCTTGAGTGTTGCTGGAAGCTGCTGTTCCTGTTCTAACCTTGACAATATATTTGATTACCTCCTTGGCCTTGGGAAAGTATTAGTAAGCAAATTTGGCAAAGAGACAACTGCTTGAGGGCCAACAGATGTCACAAGAGTCACATTGTTCATGCCCATCATGGATGTGGGCACAAGTATGGTCAAGGAAACTTGGGTAGTTGAGATGGGACTTTTTGAGGCATTAAATTAGACCAGAAATACTTATTTGAGCCCACTGTGGTGATACATGCCTGTAATCCTAACACTTAGGAGGCTGAGGCAGGAGGGTTGAGAGCTTGAGGCCAGGCTGGACTACTACATAGCAAGATCCTGTCTCAAAATGCAAAACAAAACACAGAAAACTTTTTTTCAAATATGTAAACTCAAAAATGCTCCCTGTTGCTAGCTGTGGTGGTGCACACTTTTAATCCCAGCACTCTGGAGGCAGAGGCATGTGGATATCTATGAGTTTAAGGCCAGCCTGGTCTGTGAAGCGAGTTCCAGGACGCCAAGCTGTTAAACAGAGAAACCCTGCCTGGAAAAATCAAAATAAATAAATAAAAAATAAATGTTCCTTGTCAAATATGAATAATGTTTTGGCTCCCATAAATCTGTCTTATCTATCATATTATCTAACAAATGGCATTATATAGAATTTGTATTGTCTGTAATCTGTAACATGCCATCATAGGAGCAATGAATGGGACTGCAAATGTTGGGGACAAGGCACACTTTGAATAATTGAGTGAATAACACTACCTTCCTGAGCCTTAGTCTGTTTTACAAAATGGAAATAGTAAGAATTTTCATTTCCTAAAGAGTATGAAGACTGAATGACAATCTAACATTATGGAGCACTTATTTGTTTTATGACATATCTATTTCTTGTAGTTCTGTGAGCAAACCTAGAACCTGGTACACACTAAGTCCCACCCCCAGCTCTAGAGAGCACTTACACACTCGTCATACTACTCAACGCTCGGTACACACTGAACCAATGGTAATTAATATTTCAAGAGCAAAGCTCTAAAATATTGGTCTATCGTCAAACAGATGGTTATTCCTGTTTACTCAGGAATCTTTAGATAAATGGAAACAAATATATCAGCTCTCCTACCTCCAAATGTCATTATCAGGATGAGAGAGGTCATGACCACAAAATATCCAGAAGGGGCCAACCACAGAAAGGTGAAGGTGTTCTTTCTTAATCTGTTTTACTCAGCTGAGAGGCTTTGATTCTTTTATTGTGTTCATTTGAAAAGCTGTTAACACTCATGGAGTTAACATTCCTGGCTCTATACCCAACATTTGACTGGGATCTTATTTGATCTCAACCTCATGGTTATTAGTTATCCTGTTTTACAAATGAGATTCAGGAACTCTGAGGCATTACATCTTAAACCTTAGTAAACATCCAGTGGGCAACAGGACGTCTCACTACCAACTTTTGCATTCACCCTGGTGCCTCAATAGTTTCTTCAAGTGTGTTGTGAAATACACTGAGATAAAAACACTTTCATGATGTCAGAGCACTGCATTATGAGAAATTATGGAAATACCTACAATATTTTTTGATATTTTCTTAGACTCTCACTACTCATTTTTTGTGGCTGAATTTACTCATTCTTGAGTATTTCTAATCTCGTCCTCCTTTTCTTTACCATTAAAAACAGAACATAAGGAGGAAGAAAAAAAGAAGAATCTGGAACCAGCAAGCTGGCTTAGCAGGTAGAGACAAGTGGTTGATGCTAAGCCCACTGACCTGAGTTTGCATTTCCAGAACACACATGGTGGAAGAACTGAATCCTGCAAGTTGTCCTTTGATCTCACACACGTGTGCACATTACACACAAATACACATTTTTTTAAAAAGGGTATATATATATATATATATATATATATATATATATTTTAAAAACCCACAGTCACTTAGTCCTGACAGGAATTATTTACTAAAGGCTAACATTATCCTCATGTGCTTGTTTTCTGGAAGCTACTACACTACTGTAGACAAAAGTCACTGGGTGACTTAATGACTCCATGCTAGTCCACAGGGAATCTATAACCAAAACTACTGATAACTTCCTAATTTATCTTTTATAACTTTATATACACATATGTTAGTCATGAGAGAGATGTTTTGAATTTATATATTGAAACGATACTTAAATGAGAAAAATATTAGTGGTATGATCCAATTCATTTCACTCTTATCTTTCTCTTTTTATTTAGGGTTATGCTTCTGAGATCAGGCCACATATACATGGATATATGTGGACTAAGTTTATTCCTACAAACAATATCTCACTGTGACAGTATTAGGTGTCCCCCTGGATGAGCTACAGTATCCAATTAGCCAACTCTAACTGAGAAATTGCCACAGAAGTAGTTTGTAGATATGGTTAATATCTACTAACAGATGGCAAATGCCATTCTGGGTGGATGTCATCTAATCAGCTGAAAGGCCTTAACAAAACTGACGTGTCACTGTGATACTTGGGGACTACGTCACCTTACAGCCTTTCAGTGCTTACTCACCACCTCCCACAATAAGTAAGCTTCCTAAAACATTTTCCACATTTTAATGGACACACATACTCATCATATAAAAACATTTCATTTTGTTCATTTATCCCTCCATGGAATGGCAAGTTGATTCTGACAAGCTTGTGCTACCAATCGTGCAGTACTAAACTGCATGCCTCCTATATGTAGAGGTAAGAACTTATGTAAAAACAATTTCTGGGACCACAGTGTGTGACAGATTGTATTACATAGAGCACCAAACTGAAAGAAGGTGGCTGCAGCAATTTATACCATCATAACTGCTACACAAAAATACTATTTGCCACATCTTTGCCAATATTTTCAATTATCACACTGTTTGTCTACAAAAGTTCCCAAAGCTGTTTCCTATGTCAGTATTAAAAGTCTGTGTATCTGGTGGCTGAATTATCTCAGTTGGTGGAGCTTGTCTCACATATGTGGGGGGCCCTGGGTTTCATCATCAGCACCACAAAACGAAAACAAAAACCTCAAACTATACATCTAAAAACATCTATTCAGAAGAAGAGACACAATATAAGGTTGCTCCTGGTAAAATTTGATGGATTTATCCTCAGTTCTTATGTTTGATTTTTGTCATTTTAGCAGCAGGGTATGAAGGAAGAGATACTTCAAACTGGGCCATTCCCAGCAACTGACACAACACACTCCACCCCAGCCACTGTGCTCCAGGTTCTTTATAGCTGCAAGTCTAAAGAGCCAAATCAATTCCTCCATGGGGAATAGTACTTGCTCCTCCCAGTTGAAAGCTCTGGCTCTGGACACCAGCCCATAGGTCTCAGCTCACCTCTCAGGTACCTACCTGGACTCTCTTCTTCACACAAGAAGAGAGCAACTGCAGCTCCCCCCCCTTCACTGTTGCTGTATGCCTGTATTTTTCTTCAAGAGCCTGTCATTATTTACATATCTATTTACTCTCGGTGACCTTATTTAAAAGTCCATGTGAATTAAGGTCAAGGACCTGAGTTTAGCCCCCACTGCATTGCTATTACCAGGAACAGGAGCAGGGTCAACCCTCAGTGTCCTACAGAGTTGGTATACAGAGATATATGTGTTCATTCTGGGTCCCCTGCCTGCTGTCCCTTCAGCTCCACAGGCACATATGAACACAGCCGATACAGACACAATGGCCCAATGGGCCAATTAGGGTGAAGATCAAGTATGAGATAATGGGGCCACTGCTTGCAACTTCATTAACTCAAAGTAAAAGCTTCACTAGAGAATCATAAAAGTTACAAGGCTCTTCGCTCTATCTACTAAGGTTTAACATGCTTACAAAATCTGAAAATACTAGGGCTTTCCTGTGAATTTTGCTTCCAAACCCTGTGTTCTTCCTAGCGCTGTCATTTAAATCACCTTATTACCTGGGTAATAATGTGTCCCTTAAAAAAGAGTAGCTTAGCCGGGCAGTGGTGGTGCATGCCTTTAGTTCCAGCACTCAGGAGGCAGAGGCAGGCGGATCTCTGTGAGTTCGAGATCAGCCTGGTCTACAAGAGCTAGTTCCAGAACAGCCTTCAAAGCCAGAGAAACCCTGTTTCAAAACCCCATCCCTGCCCCCCAAAAAGAGTAGCTTATTAGAAACCATCCAAATGTCCAATGACTAGTGACTATAAAAACAAAATGTGGTATATTCATACAACAAAATATTATTTGGTCTTAAAAGGCATCAAGTAAGACACATACTCAAGCATGGATGAATTCTATTATTCTTAGTAAAGAAGCCAATCACAAAAGGCCACATATTGGATTGGGAGGGCAGCTCTGAGGTATATAGATCCTGGTTTAAATATACAGTACCAGAAAGAAAGAGGAGGAGGCAGGGACGTTGTCATTTATTTATATGAAATAACCAGAGATGAAGATTCTATATGAAATAATCAGATAAGACAATTGGTTTTATTGTCTTGGTCTCACTATATAGGCCAGGTTGGCTTGGATCTCATTAGCTTCAAACTTACAATCCTCCTCTTTTAGCTTCTAAAGTGTTAGAATTATGGCTGTTCATTTCCAAGTCAGGTCAGAAAAGATAGATCTATAGAGAGAAAATACAGTGTTGGATACCTAGAACTGGAAATTAAAAGAAGGGAATCACAGCAAATGGGCTTGAAGAGTGTGCACACTTTAAATGAGTGAATTTTATATTATATAAATTATAACTCCATAGAGGCCTTAAAACAACAACAACACAGTAAAAAACAACCAAACATAAAAACCCTTTTGAGGGTTGGGGGATGGCTCAGTTGATAAAGGCACTTGCTACCAACCCTGAATATCTGATTTCAATCTCTGGAACTTACATGGTGGACAATAAGAAAGGATCCCTGAAAGTTGTCCTTTGACATCTATATATGCACCATGGCACATGTAATTCCCTCAATAAATAAATGCTAAAAAACAAAAGAAATTGACAGCTTAAAAAGTATAATCACTTTGACTGCTAAAGATTCACTCTACATCCTTAATGCTATTAGATGATACAATGCATTTGCTTATTCCTTGGTTGTAGCTAAACAGTCCACATACAGATCTACTCTGGCTTGGTGTGTGTGTGTGTGTGTGTGTGTGTGTGTGTGTGTGTGTGTGTGTACACGCATGCAAGTGCATGAGTGCTCCATGCACATAAAGGCCAGAGTGTGTGTGTGTGTGTGTGTGTGTGTGTGTGTGTGTGTGTGTACACATGCAAGTGCATGAGTGCTCCATGCACATAAAGGCCAGAGAACTTCAGGCATTCCTTATGTATTGCCCACTTTATTTATTTATTTATTTATTTATTTATTTATTTAGTCTCTCCCTAGCCTACAGCCCATGATTAGGCTAGACAGCAGGCTTGAGAGCCTCCAGATTTGCCTGTCTTTACTTCCCCAGTGCTGGGATTACAAGTGTGCACCACCATGCCTGATTTTTGTTGTTATTTTTTGCTTTTCTTAAATGTGTGTTCAAGGCATCAAACCTAGATTCTTACGCTTGCCTATTGTTGAGCTGTCTCACCAGCTCAAGTCACGTGTGCCAAGATGAGGTCACCCACTGTCTTAGTGAACACTGGGTTCAAAATGAGCAGAAAGTATTCTCAGCTTGTAAAGTGTTTATGCCCACGCCACTGTCTACAGCAATTGCCTCTCCCAGGGTAAAAATCAATTTGGCCCATTAGCAGAAAATTTTGAGTCAGATCTGCTGGATTAGCATCTGTCTTTCCAGCTATAAGTGGAGAAGGTGTCTGGAAAACATTTGTTTCCAGGAAAATATAACCTTACTGTGTCCTTCTATAAAGGGAATTTCCATAGGAAACATCCAGCCCCCAGAGAAAACTCTCCATTGAGCATTCATTATAACTTCAACATCATTTTCCTTTCTTGCATAATCTAGCTTTGGTTACACAGAATTATTTCTGCAAAAATAGTCCTTCTGGGTACAAAGGTCATGCAGGAGGGCCTAAGGCTCACATGGATCTGTCTCCAGCCTCATGGCCTGAGTAAAAACAAGCTATTGGGACAGTGGGCAGGAATCACCGGGACAGCCGTCTGTTGTAGAAGAATGTGTTTGAGCAGTCAAAGGAGCACCTCTTAGGTCCTAAGATTACTAATAATCAATCAAGAAATCAGAAGTCAGTGTGATCACCCAGAATACACGGTGTATACTGTCAGGTGCAATCCAGTTTCCATGAACTTCTATTGTCTAAAAAATTTTGGGGATGGGTATATAAGCTCAGTTGGTAGAGTGCTTGCATACCATGCTTAGTTCATTCCCAGCACCATATAAAATGGGTATAGTGGTGTAGGCCTGTAGTTCTAGCACTTAGGAGGTAGAGGCAGGAAGATCAGGAATTCAAGGCTAGCCTCTGCTACATGAAATCAGCCTGGGCTATATGAGACCTAGCTTCAAACAAATGATAAATAAACATGTTGCTGTGAGGTATCCCCTACTCCCTAATTGTTTAGGCAACAAGGACTTGCCTGAAGCTAAAGCACAACAAAATCAAACAAAAAGATTCCTCCATCACAGTGGTAGGAATGAGAAAGCTGTTCTATAATTGTTCTTACCTTCTGAGTAAAATTTTCAAGGCTGCCAAGAAAACTATTTTTCAGAACATTCAAATCATCATGCTAATATATAAAATCTAGGTTCTCAATTATATTTAAAAAAAAAACATGGGGGATGTGGAGGGGCACATCTGTAATTCCAGCACTCAGGAAGAAGGCAAGAGAATCATGGCAAGTTCAAGGCTACATGGTCTATGTAGTGTGAGTTCTAGGAGCTAAGGCTACATAGTAAGATCTTGTCTAAAAGCAATATAACAAACGCTGGTAAAATTGCTGAGCAGGTAAAGGTGCTTGCAGCCAAGCCTGATGACCTGAGTTTGATCCCTGGGACCCACATGGTACAACGAGAGAATCAACTCCCAGAAGTTGTCCATTGTGCTCTGATACACACACACACACACACACACACACACACACACACACACACACACACCACAATGCATACTTCTGTTCACACACATGATTTTAATTAAAAAAAAAAAAAAAGAGCAACAACAAAAACCAAAAACATGGAAGGAGATAGCCAGGTGCAATGTTACATTCCTATAATGACAACACTTGGGAGATTGAGGAAGGGAAATTGAGAGTTCAAAGCCAGCCTGGGTCAGTGAGGCACTGTCCCCAAAAGAAAAATTAAATAACCAAAGTAACTTGGAGAGGCATGTATAGATATTCTGACTTCATAATCATCTGAGAAGTAAGCCAAAGAATAAAAATGTGACTGACATCTGGTTCAAGTCTAGAAAATTGCACTCTTCTTTAAACATTAGAGTTTAATATTTGTGTCAGGGAAGAATTATTCTAAGCCTATTTCTCCATGACTCAAGTATAGGTGATTATACCAAGTTTTAGTTTAGAAGATTCTATAATGCTATGTAACTACATATAACTATATGTAACTGTATATATATATATATATATATATATATATGTATGTATACACACACACACACACACACACACACATAACAACCACTCAAAATCTAACTACAACAGTAGTCTCCATTATTGCTTGATTTGTAGAGGTTTGTTTTGTTTGAAAGAATGGGAATGCAAGACTTCCTAGTCTACAGCACAGTATTGTCAGTTATATAACTTTATATGTAAAAGTAATATTTCAACCAGAGCTGAAAATTTCTGGTATTTTCCAGAAATAAAAATAAATATGAGAACAATGGATCATGGCAAGAACTGGAGAACATGTATACTTAAATTTCATTCAACTAACTCTGTAAAATCCTCCCATTGAGATATTTAAAACAACATAAAAAACTAGACATTTATGCAACCTTTATTAAAAGACCACAACAAGCTTGGCCCTATGCTAGGTCCATTCCTATACAAAGATGAGTGAAGAGAATTTCAGCTGCACGGCCAAATAGAGAAATGGGTATGAAATCCAAATGGAGATGGAGAAAAATATTGGGCTGAAAGATGGCTCAGAAGGTAACCTTACTTGCAATGCAAGAAAGACGTGAGTATGAATCTCCAGAACCAACATGAAAGCTGGTTGTGCAGCCCAGTGTCTGCAGTTCCAACATACTCCTACGGGGAGACAGGAGGTAAGGAAAGGACAATTCATGGAAGTTTCCAGGCCAGATAGGTTGGAACAGTAGCAAAACAACAGAGATCTGTCTCAAACAAGGTGAAAGGTCAGGACAGACATGGGAGGCTATCCTCTGTTCTCATGAGTGTAGTGGTAGGTATGCCCTCATTCACATGCACTCATGCTTGAACACCCACATAATGTACACACATGCAAGTATGCGCACGCGTGCGTGGAGACAGACAGACAGACAGACACACACACACACACATACAGTATACATATGAATAAATATTACTTGCATATTGTTTGAAATGCATATTGCTTGACATATATAACTTTATCATAGAAAACTCATATATGGGGGCCAGTAAGACGGTTCAGCAGGTAAAGGGGTTTGCCACTAAGCCTAATAATCTGAGTTTGACCCCTGGGACCCACAAGCTGGAAGGAGAGAACCAACTCCAGGATATTGTCCTCTAACCTCTAAAAGTATGTTATTTTATACACATCCCTCCCAAACAATTGTTTGAAGGCAGACATTAAAGAAGTAATAATTGAGTAATTCATGAGTTTTGAATAACTGTCAATGGAAATACACTAGACCATTTGATTAAGTGGTCTTACTGCCTGCTTGCTGTTATCTTTTCTGCTTGTTGTTTTTAAAAGATATGTCCTGGATGAAAAGCAAGCAATAAGCCAGGCATAGCTTTAATCCCAGCACTTGGAAGGCAGAGGCAGGAGGAATTCTGTAAATTCAAGGTTATCCTGTCTACATAGTGAGTACCAGGCCAGCCAGAGTGAGTACCAGGCCAGCCAGAGTGACAAACTAAGACTTGAGAAGAGAAAAAAAAAAAAAAAAAAAAAAAAAAAAGCAAACAATGGATTTGCAGGAAAGGCTGGTTTATATGCTATGCTGAATTTGTTTAGAAATCCCCCAAAGTACTTAACAGCAACAGGAACTTTATCAGATCAAAGTACACTCATTTTATACAAGTACTGTTTGTTTTAAGTTCACTGGTTCCTTCCAAGTAACACTCTTACAGTAATGTCTGGAATAACTCCAGTGAGTCCCATCAAAGAGGCTGATCATTCTAACGTGCATTAAAATTGCACCCTTTGTAATCAAGTAATTTTAAGACAGCACATGATCTTTACTTATATTCTCAGACTGAAGGACAGAGGAATAAAAATCTATTTTAAATATATGCTTTTTTTAAGATTTGTGTATGCACGTGTGTCTGAATGTGGGCATGCACTTGTGAATGTGGCTGACCACAGAGATCAGTGCATGCTTCATCTCCTGGATATGTAGTTACAGGGGGTTGTGTGAGTCACCAGTGTGGGTGTGGGGAACCGAACTTGGGTCCCCTGCAAGGGCATTATGTAGTCTTAAGCACAGACCATCTCCATAGTCCCTAAAATATGTAATTTTTATGTTTCATCTACTTCTTTCATACATCCACCTTCACAAAAACTTCTTAAGACTGCCTTAAAAAACAAAAAACAAAAAACAAACCAAAAAACTTCTCTCAAACATCATAATTTCCTTTTGTCCAATTCAGAAACAAAACAAAGTCCAAATAAATGAAAAGATGAACAAGGCCTGGGACTAGGCCTGGGGATCCTAGCTACTCAGGAGTCTGAAGCAAGAGGATCTTGAGTTCAAGGATAGCTTGGGCAATTTAGTGAGAACCTACCTCAAAAGAAAAGGTAAAAAGAATGAGAGACTGTATGTAGCTCAGTAGAAAACACCGGCTAGCATGTAGGAGGCTGTGATTTTATCCCTAGTACTGCAAAAATGAAAACAAGAAACAAAAAAAAAGTTTTTTAAAAAAGAGAAAAAGATAAAGAAATGAACAACAACAAAAAGGCAGCATCCCTCTGAGACAAGTCAAGGAAACAATCGATGGCACCAGGCTGGCCAAAGCTGAGGGCCAGAGCTGTAAGTGTGAAACTTTGGCAGTGCTGTCCTGTCATTAGCTAAGCTATGCAGATCCTGTTGCTTTATTCTCTACTGTGGTTTCTAGTGACCACAGCTCTTGGGCACAGCAGTGGTAATTCAGAAAATAGCTGAAGACAGCATAGATGCTTGTGGTAAGCTTGGTAGAAGCATAACAGATAACAGGTGCTTGAAACAAGGTAGTTGTTATTTCTCAGTCCTCTTAGTTAAGGTTCAAGTAACAATTTTAGCCACCAGAATGTGATGAGTACCAATCTTCAGGATTTATCCTGAAGATATATACAGATATTTCTGAGTTCTTACTCTGTCCTAGAACAGTGAAGGATTAAAAAGACTGCTGAAGGAGTATATGGCTAACTAAAGTAGGGGGAATGTGTGTTGACAATTTTTCAGCAGTGATTTTTTATCAAATATATTTATCTAGCTCAATCCATGTATCAATCACTCCTCCAGGTACTGAGAATAGCAGTAAAAAAAAAGCAGAAAATCAATGCTTTCACGATGGTTGCAGTCCAGTTAACACACATTACTCCTACAAGCAGCTAACATTGTTTTACTACCACATTTGAACCTAGCAGTAACCTCACACACACTATTTTTTAAATTGTTTTTAAAATTATGTATATGTGTGTGCCTATGAGTGTAGGTGCCTGTGTAGTCCAGAAGGCAGCATCAGATATCTTGGAGTTAGACTTATAAGTGGTTGTGAGCCACCTCACATGGGTGTTGGGATTTGAACTTGGGTTCTCCATATAAACAGTATGTGCTATTAACCACTGATCTCTCTCTTTCTAGCCCTGAAGCAGACACCTTATTGTCTTTACTTATAGAAGAGAAAAATTGAAGCATAAGGCAAGCAGAGGAAGATGGCATTATTAAATATCAAACGTGTCAAATGTGGGATAACACAATGGATGCATTGGTTAATTGAAAAAAATCTTCTCAAAGGGCACAACATTTTGATAGATCTTTAGTAAGAACCAGGTTTTAGCCAGGTGTGGCAGCACACTCCTTTAATCCCAGTACTCAGGAGGCGGAGGCAGGTGGATCTCTGTTAGTTCAAGGCCAGCCTGGTCTACAAGAGTTCCAGGACAGCCAGGGCTTTTACACAGAGAAACCTTGTCTTGGAAAAGAAAGAAAGAAAGAAAGAAAGAAAGAACCAGGTTTTACATGTTTAAAGTATTTTACACACTTAGAGGTATAATGTACTTTACCTTTAAAGGTTAACTTGTAAAACAGGTAGCAAGTAACAATTTTTACCTCAGTTCCAATATATTTAATTGAAATGGAATCTATATATCCATTTTTGCTTATTTTTGGTGAAATATAAAAGTAACCATTTCCACCAGGCAATGGTGGCCCACACCTTTAATCCCAGCACTCTGGAGGCAGAGGCAGGCAGATCTCTGTGAGTTTGAGGCCAGTCTAGTGTACAGAGCAAGTTCCAGGACAGCTAGGGCTGTTACAAAAAGAAGCCCTGTCTTGAAAAACAAAAACAAACAAACAACAAACCAAAAACAAACAAACAAACAAAAAGTAACCATTTCAGGGCTAAGGAGATGGTTCAGTGGGTAAAGGTACTTACTTTCAAACCTGCTAAGCAACCCTAACTCAAGCTATATTCAGTCCCTGGAACGACATGGTGGAAAAAACAATTCCCACAAGTTGTCCTCTGACCTTCTCAGGTATGTACACACATGCACGAACGCCACTCTTAAAAAGTAAATGTTTCATACAAAAATTGTAGATACTCCAGAAGGTATATAAACTAGAGTCCTCTCTCCAGGCATCTTTCCATCCCTTACTATTAAGTTTTATAGTGAAAGGATTGTTACTGCTTCAGGATTTTCAGTCTCCAAAGTAGCAAATAAATAACACAGTTGAAACAACAAACCTGAGGGCATCTCACCCCCTGCTATTACATGGCCAAATGTGCACATTCTCCAGCCTGTAAAAACCCTTTAGATCTCTAAGGTTTGCGCATCTATTATATTCCATTTTGGGAACATACTAGCAACATAGCCCCACTCCCATCCCCCCACCCCCAGGAAGGGAGAGAAAACTGAAACATTTTATCTCATTTGTACTTGTCTCACCTTTATCCTCAAAGATTTCAGGTAACTGTTACAACATGGTGAACCATACAGAGAATCAAAGTAGAGAACAGAAAACACTAAATTAGGATGATGAAAACAAGAACAGAAGCATATAGGTCTGATTGTTCATAGTGCCATGTGACTACTTGGTAAATACCCTTAAGTTCCAAATTATAAACTACACTAATAGTGATAGAATGAAATCTCAGGTGTTCTAGACAATGCCATATTCTATATATTGTTGATAGGTATGTTTTTCTACAATAAATACATAACATCTCTCTCAGGGTTAAAAAAGGAAGTGGTTTTAAAATATCTCTGTAACTGGCTGGGATCCAGGGTAAGGTATAGTCACACAATGCAATTATAGCATTATTTAGTGCATATTTGCTTTAAAATGCAGCAACCCTTGGACCTACAGCTCTCTTCTGGGAATTTAACTTTTGGAAATCAACATGGATTGGGGCAAAGCTTTATTTGCAGCCATGCTCACTGCAGTATCTTAATAGCAAAGTACTGGCAATGATCTATATCTAACAACAGGGCTGGATCAATAAATCATGATGAAGAATTTCAGAATACTGTAGAGTCATCAAAATGATGAAGCACCAAATACCAACACTGAAATATGTACTGGAAAGAGTTGACTACAAGAGTTAGTGCTATCTATGCATTATGAGATTCTGGATATTTATTTTCAGAATTGTCATAGAAACTTTGGAAATATTCTGCTAGAAAAATAGTTTTAAAAGTCCTCTTAACTGACAAACACATGAAACATTGTGGGAGATGCAGGGAAGTATACTTTTCAGGACTTGCTTTCAAGTACATACAATTTCAGTGCAATCAGGATAAAGACCCCAATTAAAAATAACATTTGTGGCTAGGTATGAAGGCACATGCTAGGTATGGAGGCACTATACAGCCTAACTGTATAGTGAATTCTAGACCAGCCTAGAATTTACATAGTGAGATGCTGTCAAAAACAAATAAGCAAGCAAGCAAACAAACAAAAAACACAAAACAACCAAACAAAAACATTTCCTGGGCTACAGAGATGGCATAGTTGATATAGTAACTCTCAAGCAAGCATGAGGACCTGAGTCCCTTAGCACCATGTAAACATCAAGTGTGGTAGCCATGTCTGTAAACCCAGTCCAGAGGGTGGACAGTCAGGGACAAGAGTATCCTTAGAGCTCATTGGACAGCCATGATCAATGAGCTCCAGGTTTAGCGAGGGACTATCTGAAAAAATACAGTGAGGTGTAATTGATGACACCTGATGTTGACATCTGATCTCCAAATACATGCATATACATATATATACACCCACACAATATATACACACATGCCCTACACACACACACACACACACACACACACACACACACAGAGAGAGAGAGAGAGAGAGAGAGAGAGAGAGAGAAAGAGAGTGAATCAGCCAGAGACACAAGACATTTCCTTTAGTAGATACCAGTACTGAAATTTCTTGATTACACTGTTACTCACTGAAACTGCTTTTAAAAACTAGGTTACAGTACCCTAAAATTTGTACATTTCCAAGAAAAGTTATACAGAAAGAAAGAAACTTTCATTAACAAACTCAATTAGTAAGAAAATCCAACTGACTGTAACTCTACATTCTATTCCAAGTACTCCAGTGTATTTAAATAAAACTCATCTAGGTTGTGGACATCTCTTCCATAATAAAACTTTTTTTTTTCTTTTTGGTTTTTCGAGACAGTGTTTCTCTGTATTGCTTTGGAGTCTGTCCTGGAACTCGCTCTCTAGATCAGGCTGGCCTCGAACTCATAGAGATCTGCCTGCCTCTGCCTCCCGAGTGCTAGGATTAAAGGTGTGCACCACCAACGCCCAGCTCCATAATAAAACTTTTTAATGTGTTCAGCTATGACAGTGTAGTTTCTAATAAAGTTAGTGCTTTACTATAGTGAAAACCATAACAATATAGCCTGAGACCCACAATCCCTATAGGTCCTGACAATAAGTGTCCCCTACCAGATCCTTTTGAGTTTCTGTACAGAAACAGATCATCAGCAGATCTGGGGCAAACATTTAAATGTCAAATTTTCATTTACACATACCAATCAGAGAGCAAAAATAAAGGAAGTCCAACAACAATATTAATTTTGGGCAAGGTTACAGAGCTACTGCAACTCTCATAGGCTGCTTAGAGGGAAGTTGGAGGAGTCAACCAGTAAAACCTCTGTGGAAAACCACTTAGTACTTCCTACTAAATCTAGATATCTAAATGCTTCACACTTAGCTGAGTTACTGCACACCCAATAAATACAAGGGCATGTGCCTACCAGACATGTACCTGAGCATTATAAAGCATCATTTGTAGCCTGGCGGTGTTAGCACATGCCTTTAATCCCAGCACTCAGGAGCAGAGAAAGGTGGATCTCTGTGAGTTGGAGGCCAGCCTGGTCTGAGTTCCAGGACAGGCCCAAAGCTACAGAGAAATGAGAAACCTTGTCTCAAAGGGGGGTGGGAGGAGCATCATTTGTGACATCCTGGAGAAAACAACCCAAATGCCTGTGATATATTCTGATGGTAAAATATCAATCAGCAACAAGAATGAGCAATGGATCAATGAACAATTTAATGTACCAATGTGGATGAATCTGATAACCACACTGGGGAAAAGATAAAACAGGCTGGCATTGGTGGCACATGTCTTTAATCCCAGCACTCAGGAGGCAGAGGCAGGCAGATCTCTGTGAGTTTGAGGCCAGCGTGGTCTCCAGAGCGAGTGCCAGGATAGGCTCCAAAGCTACACAGAGAAACCCTGTCTCGAAAAAACAAAAAAACAAAAAACAAAAAACAGTGACTACCCATGCTGATGTAGTGACCAGAAGGTAACACAAGGGCAGTTCAGTGGGGCTTGTCATAGTCTACTTCTTGATCTGGGTGCTGGTTACATAGTGTTTACTTTGTGAATACCCGTGTCACAGGTAAGTGAAGTCAATGTTAGTGCAGCTTTTGTGGTAGTTTTTACATTGTAACTGTAGAATAAATACCCACAGGGGATGTTGGAGAAAAAAAAAAAAAACAACAAAAACAAGCCCTTACAATTAATTCCATGCACACTAGGTTTCCTTTGCAAGTCTATGCAAGGCCAGACATAATGTTAAGTACTGAAAAATGTCACAAATATAAACTTAAAAGCTACCTAAAACTCACAGAGGATGCCATTCCATTATTCTAACTGGGCCCATCTTCCCGCATACCACAATAAAGGATACTGCATAGCCATTTACCATGGTTGTGAAACTCCTTAGAAGCAAAAACGTGTTTTGATAGCAAAAAGCAAACTATTGTTTGTTCGCTTTTTTTTTTATTTTAATAAACAAAAAGCTAAATTACTGGGCTGTTCCCATTCATATTCAAAACCTGACAACTCTTCCTGTTGCTCCTGGGCACAGGGTTCTCATATCCCCTTTTTAGTCACTGGATAGCTAAGAGCAAGTTGTCCAGACTTCTGGAAATCCCATTTTATCTTTAAGATACCTGAAGGAAGAAAGGTTATAGGAAAAGATAGAGATGCCAAATAGTATACAGAGCTACAGAAATAAGCATACTAAACATACCTCAGAGGGCAGGGTTTTTAATTCTTTTTTTTTACTTAAAAAAAAGCCGATTTTTAAAACAGATTTATTATGCAGGTGCCCAAAGAGGCCAGAAGAGGACATGGGATCCTTTGGATCTGGAGTTGCAGGCAGTTGTGAGCCATCCAACATGGGTGCGGGGGTCCAAACTTGAGTTCTTTCTAAGAGCATTATGGATTCAATTAACTGCTGAGCCATCTCTTCAGCACTTGTTTTTTACTCTTCTGAGACAGTGTCTTACTCTGTAGCTCAGGGTGTTCTTAACTCACAGCAATTCTCCTGCTTTAGCCTCCCCAGTACACTTAGCTGGAAAGGATTCTTATAAAGGCATTTTAAAGCTTTATATACTAGACTGGTCTGTCCACTCTGGAAACTAAGCAGACCCTTTCACTTACACAGCCCCCACTAAACTCAAGCTGAGAAGATAAACAAGGAAACATGCCCAAATGGCTTGCTCTACCCAGTAAGAGGACAAAAGGATGTTTCTTTTCTTTCTTTTTTTGTTTTCTTTTCTTTTCTTTTCTTTTTTTTTTTTTTCAAGACAGGGTTTCTCTGTAGCTTTGGAGGCTGTCCTGGAACTAGCTTTTGTAGACCAGGCTGGTCTCAAACTCTCAGAGATCCACCTGCCTCTGCCTCCCAAGTGCTGGGATTAAAGGCGTGCGCCACCAACGCCCGGCTAAGGATCTGTTTCTTAAATGCTTGTTCAAAACGTGTGTGATGATGAATTTCCAGAAGAGAGAAAATTTCAGTGACAATTTAGATCACCAAATTATGAAAGCGTATTTGGTGTATCTATTTGTTAGTCACTAGAAACTATTCAGAGACAATGGGAGTAATGACTGAAGCTGGTCACTCAAACTCTAGGTCTCAGTTTCTCAACTTAAAGAATGGTTGGTGCTAAAGATGGCTTAACTCTTAAGAACACTCACTGGTCTTGCAGAGGATGGAACTCAACTCCCAGCACCCTCAAGGCAACTCAAAACTGCCTGTAACTCCAGTTCCAGAGGATGTGATAACCTCTTCTAGCCTCTACAGATACCAGGTATGCATGAGGTGCATATATCTACATGCAGGTCAACACTCAGACACATAAAATAAAAATTTAAATAAAATCTTTGTTTCTTTTTCTAAACTTTTAAAATTTATTCTTTATGTGTCTTTCATATCATGCATCTTGATCCCATTCATTCCCTGTCCCTGCGTTATCTTCCCTCTGCTCTTGCAACCTGCCTTCCACACAATTAAAGTAAAAATTAAAAAAAAAAAAAAGAAAAATCTCATCATGGAAGCTATAGTGTGACACGGTGAGTCATGCAGTAAATCCTTATATCCATATATCTTTATGTGCAAGTGTTCATTGCAGAGTCTGGCTTGAGGTCTCTGGTTTCTGCTGGACCCTCATTGGGACTTCTCTTGGATATCCTGTTGTTGTCCTGTGTTGTGGAGATCCTGCAGCTTTGGGTCTGCAGGACTGGCTCCTTCACATGCTCCGGCAAATCATAGATGGGGTAGATGTTGGGTTGGGCCAACTCATAACCTTGGTTCTGGGCCTAGGTAGCTGCAGGGTTGATCAGCCCTGTCTTCACCACCAGGGTGAGCTCTCCAGCATTGCCCTCGAAGAAATGAGCAAGGGGCAGGGCCCCTTCTCCAGCTTTCACATCCTCTAGGTTAGCTCTCCCACACCTACACCATCAAGGCTAGCTCTACTGTGCTCTCCCAAGGCCACTCTCCTAAGTGCTCCAGCTAATGAGGGGCTGGAGCAGCCCCTCAGTCAGAACCAGCTCTCCCATTCATCACAGACAAGGAGGTGGGGGGCATCTTTTTTCACACACCACCATATAGAAGATGAGGGGCATAGCCCGATCTCCCATTCTGATGGTCTCAGGGTGGTTCATGTACACCCCCTTCATTCAATAGGGTCAGCTCTACTGTGCTGCCCAGGCAAGGAGTAGGGTCCACTCTCCCAAGTGCTGCAGCTGGTGAGGGGGAGGGTCAGCCTCCTCTTCTGTGGTAGGTGGTGTGGACTAAAGGGTAAGGGGAGGGGTATCTCTCTCCATGACAGATGAGTAATGGTGACAGCTCTCCCACACTCAACAACTTTGGGGTTGGTTCTATTGTGCTGCTCAGGAGAGGTACTAGGCCAGGCCTGTTTTCCTGAGTGTTACAGCTGATGGTGGTAGGGGTAAGGGGAGGGCATCGTTCCCTCAATCCCACCATCCCACCACACACCAGATGAGGGAGGTGGCACCAGCTATGCCCCTCTCACACCCTCAGGGATGGCTTACCAGTTCCCCTGTCAACTGGATCAACTCTACTGTGCTGCCCAGGCAAAGAACAGGGCCCATTCTCCTGAGTGCTGCAGCTGGTGAGGGGTTGAGTTAAATAAAATCTTTAAAAAATGATAAATGTTTTATCATCTACATCTACCTCTAGGGTACATGTAACAATATAATGACAGGAAGCATTCTATGAAAATGTCAAGGGAGGGAGCACAGATCTGAACACAGGATTAAACACTTAAATTGAATGTGCATTGGTTCAACAAATACACCTTCGAACCAGGAACTGTTCTAGGTGCTTGAAATACAACAAAACAAAGCTATTTACCTTGTGCAGCTCACATTCCCACTGGGGAGGAAAGAGAGATGAACAAACATAATAAACAAACATATCACATAGTATATCCTACACTTGCAAATTTTATGGGGGGGAAGGTAAAGTAGCTTAAGGTGGGGTTGAGAGATAGATTGGTAATTTTAAGAGAGTTAAACAGGCCTTCTTAAAAAGCTGACATTTACCGACTGCTTTATGTGAAACATTTTATTATATTGTCCTCCCTTGTGCAGCCCTGGCTAGCCTGAACTCACTTTACAGACCAAGCTGTCCTTGTACTCAGACATTCACCTGCCTCATCTCCTGAGTGCTGGGACTAGAGATATGTGCCACTATGCCAGGCATGATTATCTTAAAAACTAAATTTGGGGTTTGGAAAATGACCCAGTAGGTAAAGTGTTTTTGTGTAAGTATAAGAATTTTAGTTTAGACCCCCAGCAACCACATAAAAAGTCGAAGGAGGCAGTGTGCACCTGAAATCCCAGTACTAGTTAAACAAAGACAAGAGGACATCTAGGGCTTACTAGCCAGCCTGTCTAGCCATTATGGGAACTTCCAAGCTCAGTGAGGGATCTTGTCTCAAAAATAAGTTGGAAAGTGATTGAAGATGTGTGTTTAGAACTCTGTTATCCACTACTTACACACACACACCACTCTAAATTGTTCCTTGGTACTATAATTTTGTGAAGACTGAAAAGAGTACAATCTTAGAACCTTTTTTTTTTTTTTTTTTTTTTTTTTTTTTTTTTTGGTTTTTCTCTGTGTAGCTTTGGAGCCTATCCTGGCATTCGCTCTGGAGACCAGGCTGGCCTTGAACTCACAGAGATCCACCTGCTTCTGCCTCCCAAGTGTTGCGATTAAAGGCGTGCATCACCAATGCCCCAATCTTAGAACTTTTGAAATTGCAGTTGGTACTAAGTGCTCTTTAAAAAAATGTATATTTGATTTTGTTTGTTCTAAAGATTTATGATTTATTTTTTATTATCTTAAGTTGTGTATATGTGTGGGTGTGAATGTGAAGTGTAGATGCCCTGATGACCAGAGGCATCACATCTCCCGGAACTAGAGATACAGGCAGTTGAGAGCCATTCTCCATGGGTGCTAGGAACCATATTCAAATCCTCTGGAAGATAGTTCTTTAATAGAATGATTTTCTTTCAAGACAGGGTTTCTCTGTGTAGCTTTGGAGCCTCTCCTGGCACTTGCTCTGTAGACCAGGCTGGCCTCGAAGTCACAGAGATCCACCTGCTCAAGTGCTGGGCTTAAAGGCATGCACTACCACCACCCAGCAATAGAATGAATCTTATGTTAGTGGCAATGGATAAAGATTGTGTCTGTATTCCTTTCCCTCTTTCTTTATGAGTGTCATTTATCCCCTTCACTCACTATAAGATTCAGTAGAGCTGGGTATGATGGCTCACACCTTTAATCCCAGCACTCAGGAGGCAGAGGCAGGGGCAGGGAGATCTCTGTGAGTTCAAGGCCAGCCTGGTCTACAGAGCAAGTTCTATGACAGTCAGGACTATTAACACAGAGAAACCCTATCTCAAAAAACAAGCAAAAAAAAAATTTCTAACTGCTAGGAAGGTGGTGGTTCCTCTTAAGCAAACTTTCTTTGAACTTTACTTCATCTTCATCCACTAAAGCATGCATTCATCAGAAAACTATGCAAAAATCACAAGTCAGCTTTGAGGGCAAATTATGGTCACTCTATATACTAAGCATGGAATGGAGATTGGGATCTTTGGCTAAACTCAAATTATCAACAGTACTTCATATTTCAGGGATCATTATCATGCTATTTGTTTATGAGGCAGTAAAATACACATGCTTCTCGGAGTTAGCTCGAATATCGAGTAATCATTTGTCTAAGTACATTAAAAAAAAACTAAGCCGATGTATAAATATATACTTAAGGATATCTGATGCTGCATAGAGGATCACACTACCAATCTCCCATTGCTACACAGAATTTATTCCTTTATTTAAGAGATTTGAGTATATATTAAAACACACACACACACACACACACACACACACACACACACACACACACACAGCCCTAAAACCCAGACAGGCAAGGCTTTAAATCTCATTTGCAGGTGGCCTTTGTAATCACACCTGGTGGTTAGGTTGTGTTTCTGTTAGTAAAATATTGTAGATTGCTAGGTAACACAAAGGGAAATCTGTTTTTAAAAGAACAACATTCGAAGCCGGGTGTTGGTGGCGCACGCCTTTAATCCCAGCACTAGGGAGGCAGAGGCAGGCGGATCTCTGTGAGTTTGAGGCCAGCCTGGTCTCCAGAGCGAGTGCCAGAATAGGCTCCAAAGCTACACAGAGAAACCCTGTCTTGAAAAACCAAATAAATAAATAAATAAATAAATAAATAAATAAATAAAAGGTTTTTCAGGCTCTAATCACTCCCAGAAAATGTAAAATTTAACTGTGCATGTCCTTAGAGCCAAACCATGGCCCAGCAGATTTCACTTTGTTTTATAGATACAGAAACCTTCTGTTTAGTGCTATGAGTTTTAAAAATCCCACTATCTCACATTAAATAAAACAAACAAAAACAAAACAAAAAAAGAACAGAAAAGAAAAACCTGAAATGCTGGTTTAAATCAATTGACATTTAGCAAGTGTTTTCAACACCTGGTAATGAAAAGCAAAAGCACTGGTTTGTGATCTTCAATCTATTATAACCTTTCAAAAACTGAAAATAAGCCAGTGTGGTGGTACATACTTTCAGTCCTAACACTGGGGAGGCTGAGATCAGCCTGAGCTACATAGTGAGGCTCACCTAGATTACATAAAGAAAGTGTCTCAAAAAAGGAAAAAATAAAAACAACAACAACAACAACAACACACACACACACACACACACACAGCCAGGAGTGGTAGCCCTTGGAAAGAGGCAGAGGAAGGAGGACCTCTGAAACTGAGGCCAACCTGGTCTATATATCAAGTTCCAGGCCAGTTAGGACATGTATCTACATAAATTAGAAAAAACATAACACCCTAAAAAGAATTCACCATGCCTTATGTCTACAAAAACTGATAACTAAAACAATGAAATCAACAATTTTCCTCTTGCTCCAATTCTGTGGGTAAAACACATGCCAAGGTGGTTAATATTTGTGGTACTGTAGTTTGCTTGGACACACCCCACCAAAGATTTCTCAGTCAGAAGTGAGAAAAAGAGCTGTTTACACAGAGCATCTGATTGCCTGCCTCAAGCTGACATTTTCTTTGCAGACCAGCAAGATAAACAATCGGTGTGTTTGAGAAACTTTAGTGCTCATGTGCTTTTTTTCCCTGAAGCAGACACTCAGATTCCATACACAAACTACGATAATCTACATCCTCATTAGTTTTCCCTTAACTCTCACATGAGGAACTTGTCTTCCCCAAGGCTAGGAGTTAGACTGTTTTACTTACACATACTTTGTTGTGCCTACATCTTCAGTCCTACCACCTTTATACGGTGTAAGTGTGAACAATCTCAACCCAAATATAAGGCTTTAAATTAACACTCAAATTTCTGGCATTTCTAAAAATTGCCATTTATTAAGGAAACACACCAATAGGAACAGGTTTTGGTCACAGCTCCAGACCTACAAAATAATAAGTCTATTTTGTAAGCATTATAGTACACAGATGAAGGGAGTTGATAAATTTTGAAACTTCAATGGATTTTGAAAATATTTTCATGCTGCTTTAAAATGATCAAAGAGTGGGCTTTAACCTGGGCTACAAGTAAATTTAGAGAACTTTAAATCTCTGGGGTTCAATGGGCCTAAGTGGGATTAAAACAAAAATTGTTTTGTATTCTATTAATAGCTTACGATTAAATGCATATCTTATTTCAAATGGAATACATTTACAAGTACTTAAACTTACTAAACTGGCCACTAATCCCATGTCTGTTTCTGGAAAAATTCTCTCATATAACATGCAAGTTAAGCGACCAATCACCACGAGTTCTGTTAGCTTAGGTCAATTCTTATTAAAATCTCAGTGCTCTCTGACTCCAATAACCTCCCCAAATCATCGACGTAGAAAAACCCAAACGCGAGCGAACATGATCACAATACATTGTATACATGTATAAAACGGTAACAAAAAGTAATCAAAAGAACAACCAAATTGAACTTAAAAAACTACGGTATGAAAGCGTCCAAGAGGGGGAAGGCGTTTTAAGTCTTCCCAAGAGCAGATTCGCATAGCCTAGAAAATTCCCTGAGCCGAGGGAGCCAGGCTCACCTGGCCATGGATTCCTAATTATGGAGGAGTTTCTCCCCTACATTCTTGAGCGCTTTCTTTTCTTCGAGGAAACTCGAGCTTTTTTTTTTTTTTTTCTCTCTCTCTCTCTCTCTCTCCTCTTTTGGATCTGGGAAGGGTTTAGCCACAGCGGCCAGACCAGCACCGTCACTGATCACAAAGAGAAGTTGGGAAGGGAGGCAAGCACCCCGGGGCCCCCACACACTGTCGTCCATGTCTCCAGCCCCCTCTCCCCGCAACATGAGAAATGTGAGGGGCCCCTGGGCGTCTCCGAGGGTCCAGGTGGGAAGAGAGATCCTTCCCCGAGTAAGTCCCCACTTTATCTTAACAGTGAAAAAGAATCTCGACCTACCCCCCTAGCGACAATGGTCAGCTGCTTGGCGGGGCGCACTTTCCTGGCCTCCGACCCTGGACTCCCCAAGTCTCTGGGCCTCCCAGCCTCCGCCCTCAGTCTCGAGCCCCGATTCCACGGGGTCCCAGACACCCCCTCGAGCTCCTCAGAGTCCCACACTTACGCGGTACGTGTTCTCCGTGAGCCGGTTCACCTCCTCCGGCCCCCGAGACATGGCTGCAGCCTCCGGGAGGGCGAGCGCGGGAGGACGCGGCGGGGCCTCGTGGCCGCCGGACTCCAGGCGGCGGGAGCGCCTAGGACTTGAGACTTGAGTGGCCCTCGAGAGTCGGCCGCCGCCACAGCCGTCAGCCCGAGAGAGCCAGCGCGCGTCTCCGCCGCCAAAACGTCAAAACTTTGCGGCGCTTCGAGCTGCGAGGAGCTCGGAGGTAAACGTAGCCTGACGCGGCTGGAACTAGCGAAGGGACGGGCAGCCCCACCTGAGGCGGGAGGAGTGGGAGGGGCTGGGAGGCCAGAGGGCGGGGCAGCCCCACCTGAGGTGGGCGGGGCCTAGGCCGAGTAAGCCAGAGTGGGCGGGGCGGCCTCTCTTCAGTCAACCGCGGGGATAGGGAAGAGACTTGTTGAGCTAGGTGGGCGTGGCCCAGAAGCTCGCTGAGCGGAGCTGAAGTCCAGCCAGGGTGCAGGGCTGATTGGCCCCAGCTGAGGCGGTGGAGGGGGGTGGGGCTGAGAGGCCAGCTGGAGGGGACGCCCCCCCACCCCCCGGCCTGAAATAGCCTGATGGGCGTGGCCTAGATGACTGGTGGGCGTGGTCGAAACAAGATGGGCCGGGTTGGCAGTAGCAGCCCGAGCTGAGGCCGCAAGAGTGGCGGGGCAGAGTTGAGCCCGTGTGCTCGTTCTCGCAGACTGATGGGCGGTGCTGAAGCGAGGATGGAGTGGGTTGAGGGGCCCCAGCTGAGGCAGGCAAGGAAAAAGGGGTCCTGGTAGGCTCTTGGAGCCGCGGGACCAGGCCACCTCTCCTGAGGCTGGCGGGGTGGCCTTGCTGTGCCCTCTCCCGGCCCTCCCAGAATTCCAGCCACGCCCCTACCCTCACCCTTGCAGTACTTTTTGGAGCAGAACCTGAACCTAGGACATCCAGGTCTCTCTGGTCTTTTGTCTGCCACAAGGTGCAGACCCTGGAAGCTCGACGCCCACGCCCTTCGTAAGCGAATCCTGAGCTCTCTGCCTTTGAGGGACTGTGAGAAGAGAGTGTTCCACATACACGTATTGATTACCCTGATTGACTGTCTCTGGTAACCTCCAGGGTCCCTAGGACACAAGTTCTCATGGATGGAGAAAAAAGGTTGCCACCTGTAATTTTGGACGCTTCGGGTGTGTCAAAAACGTAATTAACGCCAAGATCTGATCCCTGGAATAACAGAACACTGAGAATAAATTAAAATCCCATGCATTACAGCTGTGTAAATCACAAGATTGTTAAAAAAACGTTTCGTGTGTGTGTGTGTGTGTGTGTGTGTGTGTGTGTGTGTGTGTGTGTGTTGTGCAAGAAGTTAACCTTAGGCGTCATTCCTCAATCGATATCCTCTTTCTTTCTTTCTTTCTTTTTTATTTCTTTCTTTCTTTCTTTTTAAAGACAGCTGAGTTAGCTAGACTGATGGCCATCGAGTCTCCATAAGACCCCAGGGATTAATCTGTTTCCCACTGGAATTACAATCTACCATATGTAGCTTTTTTCACACGGGTTCTGAGGATCGAACTTGGGTTCCTATGCTTGCACCACAGCACTTTACAAACCGACCCATTTCAGGCTTCTGTTGCAGCACTTTTTAGTCATGATCAGCTGAGGTGTTGAGGATGTCTGCTCTCCTTTCATCTTGCAGAGGCTATGGAGGTGTGTGACTCCTAGCACTCCTTTTTAATTAATTATTTTTTATTTTATGTACATGGGTACTTTGCCTCTGTGTATGTCTATGCACCATGTATATGCCTGGTGCCCTTGGAGGTTAGAAGAAGGTTTTGGATCCCCTGAGAATGGGGTTACAGATAGTGGTGAGCATCGTGTGAATGCTGGGAACCAACCTAGGTCTTCTGGAAGGGCAGCTGGTGCTCTTAACAACTGAGCCACCTCCCTAGTTCCTCCTGGTGCTTTCTGTTCTTCCTTTATCTAGTCACACCCTGTCCAACTCTGGACATGTGCTGGAGTTACACATCTAGGGCTGAGGCGACCCAGACTCCAGATGCCCACAAGAGCCTTCTCCTAGCAGGAAACACTGCCTAGCATTTGAGACTTGTACTCAACAAGAGCAACTGAGATCTTAGGTTTAAAAGCTGTCCAGGTACAATTGCTTTGTTTATGAGCTCTTAGGATCTGAAGCTTCTAAACTGCTCTGGGATAAAGTTCACTAGGAAATACACACAAAGAAAGCACTGTGTGGCCCAGATGGAAACATGGAAAGTATGAGATGCTCTGGACTTAGAACAGATACAAGCACTTGGACTCTGGGGCAGTCTTATCACGTTTTGCAAGCTATAAAACATATCTGGCTTGGGAACCAAATGATGGTGTGTGTTGCTTGTTGGAAGAAATAACACATCAGCAGTAGGTTGTAGGCAATGGGAGAAGCTCCCCATTTCTTTAAAGGATCTGCAGGAGTTGGCTCAGAAAATGTGCCAGTTGGGTTTCACTTGCCTTATGTGGGGTGGTAAGCAGGACCCTATAATTACCACCATTACATATTAGGGTTCATCAAGCGTGTCTTCTGGCTTTTATTTGAACTTAAAAATCCTTGTCTTACCTTGGCAGATCACCTTTTGTCTCAGAATGTCTTACTGTGCCTTCCTTCTGATGAATGAGGTCATTTCACCCTCTGCTGCCAGGCAGTCATCCGAGGAGCTGGAGAGAGAGCAGAAGCTTAACCTCTAACACCCCACAGCTTGGCAGAACCAGTCCCGAGCCAGAGAAGACAGATTAACAAGCCATCATAAAGCCATCGAGGATCTCAGATGGCCCAGTTAGATTGCCAAGGTTGGAATTTGATCAGAGACCCAGGTTCTTAATTGTATGCAAATCTTTACACAGATTATCAGGACATATTTAACTCAACTTTATGGAAATAACTTCCTAGTTATGATCTTCCTGCCTCCTGAAAATCCTTTGAGAATGGTCAGTCTTGTATTTTTTTTTCTAATAGTGCCAGGAATGGAACCTGGGCTTTGCTCATGCTAGATAAATTCTCTACTGCTAAGTCATACCCTAGACCCTCACTGGGGGATTCTAAGCAGGTGCTCAACCACTGGGCTATAACTCTAGAGTAGGAATAGTCAGTTTTAGCCAGGTGGCAGACTTCTGGAAGGTGGTGGTGGCTCATGCCTTTAATCCCAACACTCAGGAGGCAGAGGCAGGGGTATCTCTAAATTGGATCTCTGAGTTGGAAGACAACCTAGTCTACAGATCAAGTATCAGGACACAGTTGCACAGAGAAATCCTGTCTCAAAATACAAAACAAACTAACAACAACAACAAAAATAAAACCCAACCCAAACCAACCAACCAAACAACAACAAAAAAGAATGGTTAGTTTTAAAATCTGTCCAGGAATCAAGCACAAGGCTTCCAACCCCAGCTCCAGGCTAGACACTAGGTATTTGACCTAGGTGGTCTTTGTTGGACAAAAGAGCATGTGGATATTGATTATTTTCTTAGTGCCAGGTACTCTGGATATATGTGTATGTGGGTGGGGGTTGCTGAGAGGTAGAATGAATTGGGCTGGACTCATCTTTTAATGCATGTGCAGAAGGCAGAATTTAAGGATTGAGATGAAAACTGTAACAGAGGCACAGTTGGCCGTGCCATTGGCAAAAAGGTAGGCTCAGTCTCAAAAACTTCATTTAGACTCATCAAAGGTGTTTGTTGATTGCATGCACACTTGAGAGCCCAGGAGGTATTTGATGTTCTTGGACTTTACAGTACCCATCAAGAATGGAAGAAAGTGAATCGATAGGAAGGAATGACTCAGTAGAAGGTAAGGTGGGCTGGCTGCCATGGTATTGTTTCTCAGTGCACTAAGTGCTGAGAAATCCACCTTCCCCCAATCCCTAAGCCATCTAGCCTCTTCATATCTTATCAAAGCACTTCCCCAGGGTCAGGGAACTACTGTCTCTTCTTCTGGCTCTTGCTTCAGTTAAAGTAATCAAATGTCCTGTTTACGTTGACATAGTTTATAAGATGCAATCATGGGACCTGGGAGATGGCTCAGTGGGTAAAATGTTTGTTGTGCAAACTTGAACACCTGAGTTAGGATCCCTGGCACCCACCCCCACACACACACACACACACACACACCAAAACAACAACAACAACAACAACAACAGTTCTACCAAAACAAAACAGAACAAAGCTAAATGTGTAGTCACATCTCTGTAATCCCAGGGCTGGAAGTCAGGGTGGGTCTGAAGAATGACAGGAGGATCCATGGGGTTCCCTGGCCAGCTGGTATAAATGGCAAGATCCAGGTTTGATGGGGGACGTCCTTCTGTGTATGTTTATCTTATTGGTTGTTGAATAAAGTACCGTTGGCCAATGAAGAAGCAAGTTAGGCGAGACTAGGAGTCAAGAAGGATTCTGGGAAATGTAGTAAAGAAGTGTTGTGATCCAGGCAGGAAGTGACACAGCAGGCAGACTCATATATAAGCAGGGACAAGAAAATCAGACTCTTGCTCCTCTCTTCCTCCTGCTCTCTGTGGAGCCAACATGTGATCCCGGCAAGAGAAGACACCTGCAGCTGGTGTCTGATAAGATAAGTCTTTATGGTTAGTACTTAAAACTGAACTAGCAAGTAAGAAATCCTAGTCAATTGGCCAGCAGCATTGTAAACTAATATAAGTCTCTGTGTGTTACTTGGGCCCTAACCCCTAACGAGGCAGGTAGAACTTGGGTGGCCAGCGGTGGCTTCAGTGCAAAGACATCATAACACAGGTTCAGTGAGAGACCCTGTCTGAAAAAAAATAAGGTTGAGAGTAGTTGAAGAAGATACTTGGTGTCAACCTCTGCCTTCCACATCTGTACACATGGATACACATAACCACATATTACTGTACACACAGGCGTACAACACACATATTCACTCAAAAGATGTAATTCCAAGTGGTAATGCCAATGAGATCTTTTATTTATTTTTAAAGGATTTACTTTATTTATTTACTTTTTTTTCCTAGACAGGCTTTCTCTGTGTAGCTCTGGCTGTCCTGGAACTCACTTGGCATACCATGCTGACTTTGAACTCGCTGAAATCTGCCTGTCTCTGCTTCATGAATGCTGGAATTAAAGGCATATACCACCACATCTGGCTGATTTACTTTATTTTTATTTATGTGTATGTGTGTGGGGCTATCCTTGGAGGCCAGAAGAGACCTTCAGAGCCTGTGAAGAAACACCATGACTGTGACAGCTCTTATAAAGAAAACATTTAATTGGGGCTCACTTACAGTTTCAGAGGTTCAGTCCATTATCATCATGATGGGGAGCATAGTGTCCACATGCAGGCAGACATGATGCTGGAGAAATAGCTGAAGAGTCCTACATCTTGCAAGCAACATGAAATTGACTGACAGTCACACTGAGGGAAACTTGAGCAAGAGAGACCTTAAATTCCATCCCCACTGTGACACATTTCCTTCAAGGCCATACCTCCTAATAGTGCCACTCCCTTTGGGGGCTATTTTCTTTCAAACCACCACACTCTGGAACTGGAGTTAAAGGTTGTGTGAGCAGCCTGATATGGGTGCTGGGAACCAAACTCAGGTCCTCTGTAAGAGCAGCAAGCACTCTTAACCAGAGAGCCATTTCTCCAGGCTAGCCAATAAGACCTTGATGATCCCAATCAAAGCAAGCTGGTTGGTCTTCTCTGAACTTCCTGTGCGTTTGCTCAGGGACTCTCTGCCTCTGGGGTATGCACTGTAGAATTCCACAAGGTTTTTTTTTTTTTAAATTTGTTTAACTTTATTTTATGTGTATTGGTGTGAAGGTGTCAGATCCCCTGAAATTGCAGGTACAGACAATTGTGAGCTGCCATGTGGGTGCTGAGAATTGAACCCTGGGGCCTCTGGAAGAGCAGCCAGTGCTCTTAACCACTTAGCCATCTTTCCAGACCCTTCCATAAGGTTTTATAACCAGAGAAATTCCTCATGAGCAGTCATTAGGGATGAGCTCCTATAGAAAAGCCAGCTCCTACACAATAGATGTGAAAAACGGTTGTATTCTTGGAAGGAACCACTACTGGAAGTTTTGGATATTCACTTCTTCAACATGTGGATCTTGTTCCTGTCATAGGGTTTTCTCTAGCTTTTCTCTTTACCTGGAATGTTCTCTGCCTTGGTGTCGGAGTTATCTCCTGTCATTTGAATTTCTGTCCAGATGCCGTTTCAGAAAGACCATCGCTGGCCATTCACCCAGAAGCAGTATTTTAGGGCTCCTCTATCAGATGCTGATCCCAAATTGGGATAGGCTGAGTGATAATGTCCCTCCAAAGAAGTCTGGCCCCCCTCTTTTTTTGAGACAGGGTTTCTCAGTGTAGCCCTGGTTGTCCGCAAACTTGCTTTGTAGACCAGGCTGAACTCACAGAGATCTGCTTGCCTCTGCCTCCCAAGTGCTGGAATTAAAGGCATGCACTATCACTGCTCAGAAGTCTTTGTATGAATCCTGGGAACCTGTAAATGTTACCTCCTATGGCAAAAAGCACTCTGCAAATATGATTAAGGAGTGTATGTGTGAATGTACTTGTGGTGTGGGTATATGCACATATGTGTGTTTATAGGAGCACATGCATATATGTTCATGTGTATATAGGAGCATATATACATGTGTGTTCTTTCATGTAGAGGGAAAAAGCTAGAGTCAGGTGTCTTTCTTCAATTATTGTCCACTTTTATTTTTTTTTTTATCAATTTGCTTATCAACTTGCCTAGACTGGCTGGCCAATGACCTTCTGGAATCTACCTTTCTTCTCCCTGCCCCAAGCACTGGAGTTACAGGTGCATACCACCGTACCTGGCTCTTTTACATGGATTATGGGACCCAAAGTTAGGTCCTCATGCATGTGTACATGTCTGTGTTTGGTGAATTGAGTACAGATATACCATGTGTGCACATAACGTGTGTGCATGTGGAGGCCAGAGGTTGACATTGATTATCTTCATCAATTGTTTTCCACTTTATTTTTTGAAACAGGCTCAATTGTTGAACCCAGGACTCACCAATTCAGCTGGACTGGCTGGCTCACAAGCCTCAGATCCTTGCACCTCTGCCTCCCCAGCACCAACATTATATACGCACGATAGCAGCATTCAAATTTTTGCATGGTGCTGAGGATCAGGTCCTTGTGCTTGCACAGTCAGAGCTTTCCTGGCTGGACCAATTCCTTAGCTTATCTTTTTTTCCCTCCCAAACTCAGCCACATACTGAAACATTTTTGAGCCATTCTGTCCATCACCTCAAATCCTTGTGACCTGATAAATTCTGCCTGCCAGAAACCTGAAAGGGCCTTTGTTGCTTGCACCTCAGATGGTGTGTGGGGTGATGAGTCTAGGACAGAAACTGAGAGATTGGGTTTTAGTTTGTTGTTATCAGTACCCAGTAGTGGGCAGAGCATTCCTCACTTCTCGATCTTCAGTTTCTCACTCCTGAAATAGGGGAGTTGGTCTTCAAGTTACTCTTTGCTCTCTGAGGCTTTCTTTCTTAGTAGTCTTCTGTGCAGAGCTCTGATTGTGAAATCTTTGTCTCCAGGTGCCACTGACCTCATGAGGAGAGTCAGCAAGATAACCTGAACATTCTTCATGCTCTTCCAAGGTCAGAAATGGAGAGATACTGCTCTGTCTTGAAAATTCCTCTCTGCTTTATCTTTCAGGGAAACAGCCTAGAGAATTTGTGAAAGTCATTCTTCCAGTCCTAACCTCATTTGCCTTGTCTTGAGATTTCATTTTTTCTCCCTTGTGGGAAAACAGCAGCTGAGAAAGTTCTAGACTTTCCCCACTAAGTGAATGCATATTCTATATTTACCAAACTCCAAAGATTGGATCACTCTTGTAAACTTTCTTATGGGGACCTCACAGCCTCTCACATGGGCTTGTTATTTTCCTAGTTAAACAAGGGCAGTGAGATCTAGAATGATTGTATCTTTCAGTGGGTTTTTGTTTGATACAGCTAACACTGAATTACTCATGCCACCCAGAGCACAGTCTCTTGAGTGTGGGAATTTGGAGTGTGTATCACCATGGTAAATGAAAGAGAAAGAGGACATGAAAAATGTTGACATGAATTATTTTTCGCAGAAATATATTGAGCCAGGTAAATAGCCAACCGTCTTTCCCCTTTTGAGTGGTAGAATTAAGACACGTGCTACCACACCCAGCTCTACCTTACTTTTGGAGACAGAGCTTCTCACTGAAGCTGGAGCTCACTGACTTGACTATACTGACCAACAAGTTCTGGGACCCGATTGTCCCTGCCCCCACGATTCAGAGATTACAGATACACATGGCCATGTCCAGTTTTTATGTGGGTACTTATGTCCTCAGGCTTTTGAGGCAAGCATTTTACCTTTTTTTTTTCTTTTTTTTTTTTTTTTTTTTTTTTGGTTTTTCGAGACAGGGTTTCTCTGTGGCTTTGGAGGCTGTCCTGGTACTAGCTCTTATAGACCAGGCTGGTCTCGAACTCACAGAGATCCACCTGCCTCTGCCTCCCAAGTGCTTTAAAGGCATGCGCCACCAACGCCCAGCTAGCATTTTACCTTTTGAGCCATATCCCAAGCCCTATTTAGTCCTCTTTCAAGAAGAGCAAAAGCTAGTGACATAGGATACCCTGAGGTTCCATTTGGCACCCACCTTGCCATTCATCTGCAGTTGTACGTGACCTGTGATTATACATGTCTGTTATCCTAACGCTTGGGAGGTGGAGGCATGAGGTACAGGGGTTCAAGGCCAGCTTGGACCATATGAAACCATCTCTCTCAAAAAAAAAAAAAAGAAAACCAAACAAACTAAGGACTGCATTTGTGTTCGAGTACTAGGTGCCACTCTTTCATGCTGAACTGTGGCATTTCTAGCAAATCCCTTTTTTAGAGCAATTCATTCCTCCGTGACCTGTGGCCCTGAGCACTGCCATCCCTAAATTCTAACTCTAAATTTCTGTGAACCTATAAGGGTAATAAACAAGAGACCATTTTGCTAAAAGGGAGAAGATAGATCAACCTCTTGGATCTTGAAATTCAGCAGAAACATTAGGGCGAATGCATACAATTATAAATAATTAAGCAAAACCTTGAGTTGTAATTTATGTGTTTCTTTTTAAAAGTCCCCAACATATTGACATTGACTGAAGAAAGCAAGGTTCTTAGGAATCAATGGAGACTTTGCTGAGTAGGAGTGAACTGAATGGCGGACTTTGCCAATTATTGTCCCATCAGTATCTGATCACTATAAAAGTTTCAGCAGGAGTTTGGCGATGCTGTCAGGAAGTACCCTGGGCCCAGAAATAGGAGCCATAAATTCAGGGCAGAAAGAAGTTCACTATTTCCATATCTATCACTAAGATGCATTCAGCAATTGCAGGCATGCAATCCGTGCATTAATTGTGGCATTTGGAATCATTTAAAGTCTTTTGTTGCAGTAGCATTAGTCAAGTCGGAAGCAGGACTATAAAGTGCAGAGGTCAGTTCCTCTTTTCTACTGTGGAGCTGAAAATATGTGCTTTTCTGGCCTCTTTGCTTCTAAGATGCATCCTGGTCAAAGAGACAGTCGATGAGATCTGCTTTTCAGGCCTTTCTAGAAAATGTGAGCATGTAAGAAGTAGTCATCCTATGTAAGGCCCAAGCAATGAGCAAAATTAAGCACAAACAAGTTGTGATTAACAGGGTAGGAATACAGGTAGTGGTGGATCACTTGCCTAGAATCCCCCAGTGAGGGGCTGGGTTGTGGCCCAGTGGTAGAGCACCTGCCTAGAATCCCCAGTGAGGGGCTGAGGACTGATTCAGAAATAAGTACTTGTCAATCATGCATGAGTCTTCTCTGGGTTCGGTCTCCAGCACCAGAAAAATACAAAAGTTTAAAAAAAGGAGAGATTAGCTGGTTGATGGGAAAGAGGGACTCAGAGAGTCCCACACATAGTGAGCTCTGAGCTTTCTGCTTTTTGGAGCTAAAACATTCCTTAAATGACACACCTTGCTGTCCTTTGGAGCTGTAGGAATTGGTTCTAGGATTCTTGTGTATATTCAGCTTCTAACTTCATATGAAAGCATATAGTCTTTGCACAGAACTTGTACATTATTATTATTATTATAGTTGGGCCAGAGAGATGGTTCAGCAGGTAAGGGTCCTTGCTGCCAAATCTGATATCCTGGGTTTGATTCCTTGGACCCAAATGGTGGTTGGAGAGAACCAGCACCTGAAAGTTGACCTTCATGCACTGTGGTACTCATGTCCACACACATACACACAAATAATAAAATGTTTATTTTATAAGTGTGTGTGTGTGTGTGTGTGTGTGTGTGTGTGTGCATGTATGTGTGTGCTACAACTCATATGTGGTGATCAGAAGACAACTTTTAGAAGTTAGTCCTCTTCTACTGTGGATTCTGGGGATTGAACTCAGGTCATAGGCTTACACAGTAAGTGTTTTACCCATTGAGCCATCTTGCTGGCCTTACTTTATTCTTTAATATTGGCAGCATTTGGTTTATTTGTTATTTATCTATTTGTTATATACCTTAGGCAGGCCTAAAACAAGTCTCTGACTTCAGCTTCCCAAGTGCTGGGATTGTAGACATAGTCACCATGCTTTGTTTCCTCCATTTTTTGTTAGTGTTTTCATATATTCTAGGCTGGCATTCAACAATCTTTGTAGCTAGGGATGACCTTGAACTTCTGATCCCCCTGCCTCTACCTCCCCAGTTGTAAGATAGCAGGTTTGTACCGCTTGGTGCTGAGATGAACTGGGGGCTTTGGGCATTCTAGGCAAGCACTCTAATTAGCTCAGCTATATCCCAGCCTCAGCTTGTTCCTTTATAATTTAAATAACCTCCAGATAATTTATAATCCCTAATATGGTGTGAATACTAAGTAAAATGTTATCATACTGTATTGCTACTATCTCTGTTAGTGTTAACTGCCAATTTGTTAGAATCTAAAATCACCTAGAAGATGGGCCTCTGGATATGTCTATATGCCTAAGGAGACTATCTTGATTGTGTTGAGGTATAAGAAGACTTGCCCACCATGGGTAGAACCACTCCCTGGCTAGAATCTTAGACTGTATAAGTGGACAGTGGGAACTGAGTGGCAGTATGCACTTCTTTCTCTCTGCTTCCTGACTGTGAATGTGTTATGTGCAGCCTCCTCATGCCCCCATTGCTTTGACTTCCCCACCATAATGGATCCTCGCACTGGGAGTCAGAACAGACATTTTCTTCCTTAAGCTGCTTTTCTCAGAGTAAATTTATCTTGGTACTAGGAAAAGAAACTGAGATATCCAGGGGATAATGGGGAAAATGTCTGAGCATATTCTGTACAGATGCAGTACAAACTGAGTGTTTTCAATTCATGGTTGGCTGGATCCGAGGTTATGGAAGGATTTCAAGGGTCATCTGTGTTGCTCCTGAAATTTGGATGAATTTGAGCTTGGCTTGAAATCAACACAGATAAGCATCATGTATATTCAAAAAATCCAAATGGTAAGGAAGGGTATTTTAGTTATTTTTCTTGTTGATGTGACAGAATAATACCTGATAAAAAGCAACTTAAGGAAGGACAGTGCATTTGTTTGCTTCTCTGTTATAATGATAAAAATACTGACCAAAAACAGCATTAGGGAGGAAAGTGTTTATTTGGCTTACATTTCCATGTCATAGTCCATCATCAGGGCAGAAACTTAAACAGAAATCTGGAAGCAGAAACTGAAACAGAGAACTGCTTCTTATCTGGCTCCCCCTTAACTCGTTAGTCTCCCTTTCTTAAAGCCCAGGTCCACCTTCCCAGGCATGCCACAGTCCCTCTTCATAATCTGCAATCAAGAAAATGCCCACAGACATTGACACAGTCAGATCTGATGGAGGTAACTCCTCATTCCAGGTTTCCCCTTCACAAATGACTCTGGGTTGTGTCAAGTTGAAGCTGAAGCTAACCATGACAGAGGTTATTTTGGCTCACCGTTTATTTAAGGGTACAGTCCATCATAGGAAGTGAATGCCAGGAGTTTGAGACAGCTGCTAACTTTGTATCAGCAGTCAGGAAAGAGAGAGGGAGAAGGCAGGGAGGGAGAGAGGGAGAGAGGGAGAGAGAACACATGTGATGTGTGTTTGTACATTTGTGTGCAAGTACACATGTGGGCTTATGTGGAAGGCAGATTTTGACATCAAGGAATCTTTCTTATTCATTTTCCACCTTATTTTTTGAGTCTCTGAACCCAGAGACTGGCTGGCCAGTGAATCCCTGGGATCCTCCTGTCTCTACCCCAAAGTGCTGGAGTTGCAAATCATACCACCATGTGTATTTTAATTTTTAAAGGCTTATTTTTTATGTATATGACTTTTTCCTGCATGTCTGTATGTGTCCCTTGTGTGTGCATGGCACCTTCAAGGGCCAGAAGAGGCCATCTGATCCCCTGGAACTGGAGTTATAGACAATCATGAGCTATCGTGCAGGTTCTGGGACTCAAAACTCTGGTCCTCTGCACAAGTAACAAGTGCTCTTAACCTCTGAGCCATCTCTCCTGAACCCATGCCTAGTTTTTATGTTGGAGCTGGGGAGCCAAACTCGGGGCTTCATACTTGCAAAGCAAGCACTACACATTGAGCCCTCTTTCCAGCCCCATTTTCTCATTTTATTCAGTCTATCCCACACAATCCTATGGCCCATATTTAGGGTACATCCTCCTACCCCCAAATAATGTAATCTTGAAACCCTTTCACAGACATGCCCAGGGCTTTGTCTCCTAGGTGACTGATTCTAGATCCTGTCAAGTTGACAACCAGGGCTAAACATCATAGAAGGCATTCTTGAAACTTCATAATTTAAGTTTTTCATCTTGGGAACAACTGTAGTTTGGAGGAGCTATAAATGATCAAGTTAGAATAGGATTAAGGAGACTAAAAGGGAACAGATACTGTTAAAAGTTGGACTCTTGGGGCTAGAGGGATGGCTCAGCAGTTAAGAACACTTGTAGTTCTTGCAGAGACCTGGGCTGGATTCCTAGTACTCACATGGCAGCTCATAGCTGTTTGTAAATTCCATCCTAGGGGACTCAATACCTATTCTGAACTCGTGGGCACCGAGCATGCGCATAGTGCACGTATATGCACACAGGCAAAACATTCAAACATAGAAAATAAAGATAAACTAATATTTTCTTTTTTAAAAAACTAGACATCTTAAGCCTGGTGTGGTAGTTGAATGAGAATGCCTCCCGTAGGCTCATAGATTTGAATACTTAGTCACCAGGAAGTGGCACTACTTGAAAGGATTAGGAGGTGTGGCCTTGTTGGAGGGCAGGCTTTAAGGTTTTCAAAAGTCCAAGCCAGGTCAGGTGGCTCTCTGTCTTTCTGCTGCCTGCAGATCCAGATGTAGAACTCTCAGCTATTTCTCTAGTACCATGTCTGCCTGCCTGCCACCCAGCTCCCCACCGTGATAACAATGGACTAAACCTCTGAAACTGTAAGTAAGTCCCAGTTAAATGCTTTCTTTTTATAAGAGTTGCCATGGGGCTGGAGAGATGGTTCAGAAGTTAAGAGCACTGACTGCTCTTCCAGAGGTCCTGAGTTCAATTCCCGCAACCACATGGTGGCTCACAACCACCTTGAATTCTAGTGCCCTCTTCTGGCCTGCAGGGCACATGCAGGCAAAAGACTGTATACTTAATAAATAAAATCTTAAAAAAAAAAAAAAAGGTTGCCACAGTCATGGTATCTCTTCACAGCAATAGAACACTAACGAAGATGCTTCGGATGGTGGTTCGTCCCTGTAATCTCAGCTCTCTGGTGTAACCTCAGTCCTATTGACATTGACACTGGAGGGTCTTAAGTTAGAAGCCAACATTTTGAGATAGTGAGATCTGATCTAAACAAAACAAAACAAAAACCCCAGTGACCATCCTGAAAAATCTTGCATTGTCTACGAGTTCATAATCTTTTTAAAAAACTTTATTTCACTTGTTTATTTGTGTGTGTATGTGTGGGTGCACATGGCTCCCGGATGGAAGCTGAAGGACAATTTGTGGGAGTTGATTCTTTCCTTCCACCACCTGGGTTCCAGGGAATCAAATGCAGGTTGCCATGATATCTTTACCCACTGAGCCACCTCACTAGCCTGAGTTCATGTATTTTAAAATAATTCTTTAAAACTTAGGTTTATTTATTTGTGTATCTGAGTGAGGGTTCCACAGCGTGAGTGTGAAGGTCAGGGGACAACTTTCAGGAGTTGAGTCTCTCTTTCCACCATGTGAGTCCAGGGATTGAACTCAAGTCTTTAAGCTTGGCAGGAGGACCCATGGAGCCATCTCACTGGCCCTGAGTTCATATCTTTAAGCCATTCTCCAAAAAGTACTTTTATTTCACTGTAATCGATGGGCATCCTTTTATATCCACTTTTCTAGTGAGTGAATCTCAGAGCCATTTTCCCAAGCTGTCAAATAGAACCCTTGTGAAGAGAAATCACCCACTTTGCTTCAAGTCATTTACTAATTATGACTCTGAGACTTCCCATAAATTAGCAACAAGAATAATACTATTTTTAGAAGTCCCCAAATAGGAAGATACTCACATAATATTTGGTGAAATGATGACACATCTCTGGCCTCTTAAATTAGTTCATGTTCCTCAGAAGAGTTCTCTTGCTATAATAGCTTTCCTCTGAAAACAAAAGACCAGGTTGGAAAAAAGTATATGCGTATCTCTCTCTCTCTCCCTCCCTCCCTTCCTCTCCCTCCCTCTCTCCCTCCCTCCCTTTCTCTCTCCCTCCCTCCTCTCTTTCTCTCTCTCTCTCTCTCTCTGTCTGTCTCTCTCTCTCATACACACACACAGACACAGACACAGACACAGACACAGACACACACACACACACACACACACACACACACACACACACACACACACACACACACACGGTGTATAGAGGAGGCCAGAGGACAACCTTGGATGTCTTCCTCAATTTCTCTCTTTATATTTTGACCCAGGGCCTTACTTCTGAACCTGGAATTCAACAATTCAGTTAGACTAACTGGCCAGCAAGCTTCAGGGACTCTTCCTATCTCTACTTGCCCAGTGCTAAGATTACAAGACTTGATGCTCGCCTAGCTTTATGTGGGTGCTGGTATCAAACCCAGGTCCTTGTGCTTACATGATGAGCACTTTACTCACTGGGATATCTTGCTATTCCAGTAGATAAGACTTAGCTTATGACATAAAACATCATTCAGAGCCTTTAAGTCTTGAGACATTTAAGCGTTAGACATGAAGTTGATGAATACTTGGATGTCTGCATTTCCTTGTACTCGAGTTGACTTAGCTGATTGTGAATTAAGCAGACTCCAGGGTCTAGAATCAGTGGGTTATTCTACATAGGCAAAGCTTCTGAGAGCAAGGGCTAGCATTTGCACCCCATTATTTCCAAGCTTGTGTTAAGCATGGCTACAATACGAAACCACCACCCCCAGGAGTATTGTGGAACGCCATTTTTTTGACATGACATGGCAGTTGTACCCATAAGCTCACAGCAGCACTGGCGACCTGCACAAGGCTGGGTCCATGAACATTCTATCACAGACGGGGAGGGCATCTGGAGGCCACACCCTCCCTGGGGAGCTAGTCTAGTTTCTGGGAGAGGGGGAATCCTATTTCTCATAGCCACTTGTAAGTTGTCCTTGTTCAAGTAAATAACCCCCACCCAAGCTCATGCAGGCAACTCTAACTGAGTGCAGTGGGGCACCAAAAAAAAAAGTAGGAAGGATGACTTGGGAAGAAGAAAGAATTGAGGTAGAAGGAGAGGGTCTAAGAGTGAATAAGGGATGGGCATACAATATTAGCACATTACATTTGTATATATGAAATTGTGAAGGAATAAATAATATTTTAAAAAGACAGAAACCACTTTTCCCCATCCAGAATGTGGGATACCAGAATCTGTCCCATTTATGATATGGTGAACACACACACACACACACACACACACACACACACACACGATGGACACACACACAGACATAAACACACACATGTGTGCACATGCACCACTATCATCAACAACAACACTGCAGTTATCAGATTATAACAGGCTATGTGCATGTTGCAGTTACTCATGAGAAGACAGTCTGGCAAACACAGTTCTCCCTGTAAATGATCCTGTGACCCAGAACTAGTCACAGCATGTCCCAGGCTTATCACTAGGAGTGGGGGTGAGCAGTACTTCAAATGACCCTGAGGTGGTAGTGAGAGGTCCTAATTTCCCTTGAGGGAAGGTCTCTAGATACAGCTATCTAGGCTCCAGGCTACCAGGTGTGACTCCATGCTAGGGTCCCCCTTGGAACGTGCAGGATAAGTCAAGTAGACCCTCCTCTCCCCGCTGCTGGGGCTGTTGGCTAGGAGGAGGTCCTGGGAGGTCACAGGTCCTGCAGCTGTTCCTCCCTGTCCCTTCTGAGGTTACCTTTGATCTCCACTGTTAACAGAGATTGCAACTCAAAGGGAGAGCTCCTTCCCCACCCCCACCTTCAAGCTTCAATCCTGGAGCATCAAATTCCTTTATATTTCCACCCTCTTTGCAGGTTAAGCAGCTCCTCGGCAGTTATATCTGAAGCCAATTATTATTATTTTTTCTTTCTTTTTTTTTTTTTTGCTGTCTCTTCTCAAAAAACACTTTCCTATGCTGAGTTGATTCTGTCACCTAATATTGCTTGGTATTGCACCCAGGGCCCAGTGCATTTTATGAAAGCCCTCTATCACTGAGCCATGCCCCTCACTGTAGAATTCCGAACAGGAGCTCTGCCACTGAGCCACACCCTAACCCCTCACTGGGGAATTCTAGGCAGGTGCTCTACCACTAAGCCATGATCCTATCCTCCTTCTCTTTTCTTCTTTCAGATTTGGAATCAAAGTTTTGCTGTAGTCCAGGCTGCCCTGAACTGATTCCAGAGCCCAGGCTTGTGTGGAATTCAGTATCTTCTAGCCTCAGCTTTTGGAGCAGCTGCGATTACAGCTCTGAGTCATGACAGCCAGAAGTCTTCATCTCCTTATTTTCTGAAGTGTAGTGAGATACAAGATATAAGCTTCACCTGTATGGAATTGTTGGGGGTGATGTTGCATGAGATTGGGGGCACTAAAAATCCCTTTATTGGCACTCCTTAGAAACAGTCTCCTCTGTAAGGTTCACCCCAACTTGGTTCTCCAAGGACCAGGTCACCCTGGAGTCATGTTCTTACCAGTTTGGGCGGGTCAACACATTACTCACATTGACCAGCCAGCCACTCACCCTTGAGTCACATTGATCAGAAAGCCTGGGACAGATATGACATCATCAGCAAATACAGCCAGTTACAGAGTTGGGTACAGTTCTATTTGCCTTGGAGATAAATGTCTCTGGCTTGGCCCTTTACATGGAGGGTGAAGGACGCCAGGCCTGTGTTAGTTAACTTCGTGTGATGATGTGTCAGCAAAGCGACCAAGGAAAGGGAGGGTGAGAAAAGTCCTTTGGGACTAGTCTGCCGCTCTGCTACAGTAATCATGTGCTTAAAGGCATGTCCTTGGCTACAATAGGGACAGGACGTCCAGCAGTGGCTCTTCCTATTAGCTAATTTGCTGTTCTGAGCATGTGCCCTATCTTCCCTGGGTTGCTATATTCATATATCATTCAGCCTAGTTGGTGTCTTTTAAGGGCCAGCCAGCAAGTCTGCCTCTTGTTGGTCTATGTCTCAGTTAAAACATGGTGGATGTATCAGTTTCTTGTCTCATTGCTGTGACAAGAAACATCACAAAAACAACTTAGAGAAGAAAGGGTTAATTTGGGTTCATGACTGGAGGGGACCACAGTGCATCATGGCAGGGAAGGCATGATGGCAGAAGCACAAGGTGGCTGCTAACATTGTATCCACAGTCAGAAATGTGTGTTTGTGCTCAGCTATCTTTCTCCTCCTTTATAATATAGCACATAAACAAACAAACAAATACATTTGTTTTACATATATAGGTGTTTGATTGCATATGTTTATACACCATGTCCATGTTTGGTGCCCAAGGAGGCCAAACAAGGGAGTTGGATTCCCTGAAACTGGAGTTACAGACAGTTGTGAGCTGCCATGTGGGTGCTGGGAATTGAACCCAGATCCTTTGGAAGAGCAGCCAGAGCTCTTAACCACTAAGCCATCTCTCCAAGCCCTTAATTCCCCCATTTTAAGAGACTTAAACAGTGGGAGGCAGAGACAGGAAAACATCTGGAAGCTCGTGGGCCAATCTCTTCCTCTTTAGTTCAGCTTTACTGGTAATGTCGTCATAGACACACCCACAAGTCTATTTCCATGGTGATTATAAATCTAGTCAAGTTGACAACCAAGGTTAACCATCCCAGTAAGCAGGAAGTATGTCATGGTGCATGCCTGTAATCCCACTACTTGGGAGGCTGAAGAGGCAGGATCATGTGTTTGATGTCAGTCTGGGAGACCTTGTCATAAACAAACAAATAAACAAAACCAGACAAAGTCAACTGCTCAGCAAACAGGTACCTTTGGCCTTTAGGTTTCTCTCTGCCTGCCTCTGTCCTTGTGTACAGTTCAAAATTAATATTCTTTCCTTTGCAAACCAACAGTACCTCTCATGCCTGGGTTCTGCAGTTTACTTCAGGGTTATATAATTCTGTGTTATGTAACAGGGGAGAGGATGGAGTTTCCTATCCAGATGTCAAAAGGATTTTCGGACAAGTTCAAGGTGAGGTTTGCACAACACTGGGAGTATACTAGACACACGTGATTGGCACGTTTCCCTCTTTTTAAGCTTGGTGTTTATTTTTAATTATGTGTATATCTATGTGTCTATGTGTGGGTACATGGAGGGTGAGTGCAGGTGCTTATTGGGGCCAAAAGTGTCATTCTCCCTGGAACTGGAGTTACAGGTTGTTGTGAGGCACCGGATAAGAGTTCAGGGACTCAAACTCAGGCCCTCTGCAAGAGCAGTACATGCTGTACTCTCAACCCATGGAGCCATCTTTCCAGTCCCAACGTACTTCTCTTTTTGAGACAGGGTCTCATGTATCTCAGGCAGGCTGCAAACTTGCTGTATAATATTCTGATCCTCCTGCCTCCACCTCCCAGAGTACTAGGGGCAACAGCAGTAGTCTAGGGGATTGCCAAGTTCATTCCCTGGCAGGAACAAAGAATCAACCAACCTGGGAAGACAGAAGACCAAGCTAAGGAAAGAAATAGCTTTATACATTTGGGACGGGAGAAATAAAAGGCTGGAAGCCCATTAAGTTGAACAGACAATGGCTTGATATTTAATAAGGCTTGTGGGCCCTCCCTTCCCCCCGTTGGTCCTGTCTAGTTGCTTAACCTTATGCCTTGCTGGAGGTCTTCATCAGTGCTGAACAGTCACACAGCCTGAAGTTCCAGACCTTACAGGTCCAGCAACATAACCACTTAACAGTCAGTATCCCATAGAAAGAGCCAAAGAATGACTAGGGGCTTTGTCCTGTCCACCCAGTGGCATCATAGAAATGGATGGATTGGTGCCATTCATGTGCCCTGAGCTTTGGCTGTCAATGCTGCTGGACCCAAATACCAGCTTAGCTTGGCCACCCTGGCTGATGTGCCAGGTGCCTTTTTGTCCTTCTAGGGCCAGGCTGATGAACACAGGGTAAGTGACTGCCCTGCTGGAGCCTGAGGCAGGTGGAAAGTTGAGGTTTATAGTTTTACCTTTATTTAGGATCTGGGTACTTGGTTCATTGTGAAAAATTTGCCTTACTTTTTCTTTGTTAATACCACGTTAAGGGGACTCTGGAGCCGGTTAGCAGGTTAAGTTCTTACTGCATAAGCATGAACACTTACTTGAGTTTGACAGTTTGATCCTCAGCACCCATGCAAAAATGTGGCGGCGGCACACATTTGTGATTCCAGCTCTGGGGAGGTAGAAAGATGGATCTCTGGGGCCCGATGGCTAGCCTGGCTAGCCTATTTAGTGAGCACCCGATTCAGTGAGAGACCCTGTTCCAAAAAACAAGGATGGTCCCTAATGAGGTTGATTTCTGGCACGTATACATACATGCTTACCCACTCACCTTCACACATAAATAACTATAATTAAAATTTGAAAAGAGATTTAAAAGAATATTTATATGTGTGTATATGTGCATGCACATGTCCCTATGTATGTATGCACACATGTGTTCCATGGTACATGTGGAAATGGGAGAACAACTTTCAGGAGTCAGTTCTTTCCTTCTACCACGTGGGTCCCAGGAATTGAACTCAAGTCTTCAGGCTTGGCCACAAGCACCTTTACCATCTGATCCATCTCACTGGCCGATGCTCAATCTCTTGATGACCAAGCTGTTTGGTACTCTAAGCCAACTGTGCCCTAGACAAACTTGTTTAGTTCTCCTCCCTCCCATCAGTACTAGAGTTTGAACTTAGGCAGGGGGTAGGGAGGGCCCTACCACTGAACTATATCCCCAGCCCTTGGGGATATATTTCTCAGACAGGATCTCACCATGTATCCCAGCATGGTTTGGGACTCTCAAACCTCCTGTCTCCATTTCTGGGATTACAGGCATGCACCACTACTATGCTGGACACTTGTCAAATCACATTCTCCCCATGCCGGCTCCAGTTGTCATGAGTATATCAGAGCTGCAGATGGAGGAAAGGGAATATTATAGCGGGAGCAGGTCCTCCCTGGCCTTCGGCCTTCAAGGACTGGCTCCCAACCCAGGCTTACTCTTAAGTCCACAGTTGAGCATCTGCAAAGCCCCAGCTGTCACTCACCCAGGACCCAGCGGAGAGGTAGGTGTATGCTGTGCTGCGTGAACTGTCCCATACTGCCACTAGATGGTGCCCTGACTACACAGGCATGCATGTGTGCCTGTGCACCTCCCAAGACTAAGCTCTGGGACCTATTTGTTAGGAATGGGTTTATGTGACCCCTCCCTTTGAAGACTGGGTTGTGGAAACACAGAAGGGTAACACATGGAGAGATCACATAACTGTTGTCCTTGGATACCTAATTCGTGTTGCCTATGGGTTCTAGAATTAGTGCTGACACATGTGAACTCCCTTCAATGATAATGAAGAAGATGATGACAATGATGTTGGTGCTAATTTTAGGCAGGGGAGAACTGGAAAGCAACATCCTCCAGCCTCCACTTCCTGAGTACTGAGATTACAGGCACATGCCAACATGCCTGGTTTTATGCAGTGCTGGGAATAGAATCCAGGACTTCATGCATGCTAGGCAAGCACTCTACCAACTCAGCCACTGACCCAGACCTTTGTTCTTGGTCTCTTTAGAGGTATCTTTGAAAGTGTGGTGGAAATTATAGGATCTCCTCTTTGAAAAACAAGAAAGGAATTCATATGCTTCAAAAGTTCCCCAGGAATAGACCCAGAGCCTGTCAGATGTGTTTTTCCGTGTACACGTTTGATTTCAGTTGTTTCTTAAACTTTCTGTTATAGATATTAATCTAACTCATCAGTCCTTATGTTCATTCAAAAGTATTTTAAAAATTCTTCATTTGCTTGCACATCCATTTACTTGTGTGTGTGTGTGTGTGTGTGTGTGTGTGTGTAGGGGTATATGATGTGTTCACTCCCCCAGACACTTGCAACACATACATGTTCCCCTCCTCTCTTCATGTTTCCTCAGTTTTTGTTAATAACCCACTAAGTCCGAATAGTGTTGCCTGCTAGATATTGACTGATCTCGTTGACTTGATTTTGTGCAGGTGACCATGGTTGCGGTGGCCATGCCATGTGCAGGAGACAGCATTCCACATCATTTGTGTATATCATGCAGCTTTTAAAGTCTTTCCACTCCCCTTTCCATGATGTTCCCTGAGCCTTGGTGGTGGGGTGTGTGATAGACATGTTCCCCCGAGGGCTGAGGGCTGAGGACTTGATAGCCACTTATTTTTAGCACTTTAGCCGGTTGAGTCTGCATTAATTGCTGACCACTACAGAGAAAAGCTTCTCTGGCAAGGCTGAGGGCAGCACTCATATATGGGAGTAAATAAATATTTAGATAGCAGTTTGACAACATGTCATTTAGCAAAAGAACAGTGATAGGTCCCTTCCTAGGTCCTATGACCTCCCAGGCCATTGCTTTTGACAGTACGAGGCATGAATTTCTTCCCATAAAGCAGGCCTCAAGTCCAATCCAAAAGCAGTTGGTTGCCCCAGTAACCTTCATATCACTGTTGTGCTAGTGGGCCCATCTTCCATGGCAGGTTGGTATTGTAGCATGCAGGCTTGACTGCAAGGATACCACTGCTGGCTTTTCTCCCCTGTCACTATGAATGCTAGTCAGCGAGGAGGAAGTTTCCAACTTGATTTGTCTATGTCCAGTTCCCAGAGTGGGTTGTATCTTCAGCAATGGGGTCTTACCATCTATTTCTGGTGAGTAACCCAGAGCATGATGATAGCTTGTGCAGTTTTGTATGCTTCCGGACTTCCCTGACCAATAATTTACAGGGTAACCTGGGCCTGTCATGAAGTAGTTTCTACTAACTATTTATTACCTTTAAGAAAGGTTTATTAAACTGGGGTGTGGTGGCACATGCTTTTAATCCCAGAATTTAGGAGGCAGAGACAGGAGGATCTCTGGGAGCTGGAGGCCAGCCTGGTCTACATAATGCGTTCAAGGGCCACCGGGGCTACATAGAGAAACCCTGCCTCAAGCGAAAAAGCTTTACTTGTTGTTGTTGATGGTGGTGGTGGCGATGGTGTGTGTGTGGAGGTCAGGGGACAACTTTGTGAAGTCAGTTCTCTCCTTCCCCCTTTTCTTGGGATCTGGAGGTTGAACTCATATCAGACTTGAGCAGCGAGTGCCGTTACCTGCTAAGCCACCTTGCTGAGCCAGCATATCACTTGTGTTCCATCATAAAGTCAAACCGTCATACGCTGAGGACCGTCTGTAAACATGTTTCTGAAGCAGGATCTCACTATGGAGCCCACGATGGCCTGAAACTAACTCACAGTGATCCTCCTGCCTCAGCATCCCCATTGCTGCGATTATAGGTCGGAGCTACTATACCAAGCCACACATTTTTTGTTCTTTTTTTTTTTTTCAAGACAGGGTTTCTCTGTTTAGCTTTGGAGGCTGTCTTGGAACTCGTTCTGTAGACCAAGCTGGCCTCAAATTCACAGAGATCCATCTGTCTCTGCTTCCCGAGCACTGGGATCAAAGGTGTGCCCTACCACCTCCTGGCCCAGCCAAACATTTTTTAAAAATGAATTTTAGGGATATTTGTTACTTCAGAATAACTTAATCTGCTCCAACTGATGTACACAATAGTTAACATGGAATATGATGTGATTATATGGCTGGCTAAGTGGAGATCAATGCAATAAGAAAAATGAAAATTTGAAGGGAGAATGACTCAGGGGGTAAAAGTACTTGCTGTATTTGGGTGAAGAGCTGAGTGTGGATGCATACAAAGCTAGACTTAGCCATGCACATCCTTGTAACCCTAGTACTGTAGGGGACAGTGACATGAAAATTACTGGGGATTGTCAGCTGATTCAGTGAGAGACCCTGTCTCAAAGGAATAAAGTGGTGAGTGATAGAGCAAGACACCCAATGTCCTCTGGCCTCCACACTCAAGTACATAGATGTGTACACTTGCATACATACGGTGTGTGTGTGTCTGTGTGTGTGTGTGTGTGTGTATATACCATACACAGAGAGAGAAAAAGAAAATATTGAATGGGAGTGGGTGAGAAAATTATATACATGTGCATAATGGCTAAAGAGCAAAAAAGGAGATTATGGGGATGAGTAGTGTTGAGAGGATGGGGAATAAGTGGTTAGAGGGTGTGAAGGAATTATAAATGGGGGAAGCAAGGTAGGCTTTTTTTGTCTGGAAAACAACAAGCCACACAGGTGTCTGGGTCAAGGAGTGTCTGTGCTAAGAGAGCAGCCAGGACAAAGGCTATCTATGTGTCCAAAGAACAGTGAGGAGATGATGTTAGTGGGGCAGAGGAAAGGTGAAGTCAGAGAGTAACAAAGGCCAAGTATTGTGTAGTACTGTGGCCACATGGAGACTTTGGAGTTCTCTGAATGCTATGAGGATGTCACCACAAACATGACATGATCTTTCTGCCCCATGACCCCGCCCTTTCATGGTATTAGGTATGAAATCCAGGGCCTTGTGCATGCTCAGCAAAGTTCTACCATTGAGTCACACCCAGACCCTCACTGGGGGATAGTAGGCAGGTGCTCTACCACTGAGTCATACTCCAGCCCCTCACTGGGGGATTCTAGGCAGATGCTCTACCACTGAGTCACATTCCAGCCCCTCACTGGGGGATTCTAGGCAGCTGCTTTATTTATGAGCTATAGTCCCAGCCCCAATTTACATATTGAAGGGTTCTAATTGGGAAAAACTGGAATAGGTTAAAATGGAAGTGGGTACCTAAGAAGGTCCTGCCTATTCCAGGTGTCAACTACTTAGTGGCACTGTGACATGACAGCAGAAGTGTCAAAAAGTGGCCAGAAGAACAATTCCAAAATACATTTTCAGGATAGAACAAAAAATTTGCAGGATTGACTGGGAGAAGGATGGCTTAAACTCAAGGCTTTTGTTCTCATCAGATGGGAGGATGGACTGTCTTGTCATCAGCCGAGGGGAGTGGGGAAGGTGAGGGGCTTTATGGAGCAGGTTAGAGCTAAGGGGCAGAGATCAGTTCTAGCTATGGTGAGTTTAAAAGTCTGTTAGATTTGAGGTGGCAATGTGGGCAAGGAGGTTGAACATGTAAGTCTGGAGATTGGAAAATATAAACTTGGGAGTCTTGAATTGAAAGATGGTAGTAAAAATTTAATGTCTGGGGCTGGAGAGATGGCTCAGTAGTCAAGAACATATACTGCCCTTGCAGAGGACCAGAGTTTAGCTCCCAGCAAACACATCAAGTAGCTCAGAATTGCCTATAACTCCAGCTGCAGGGGATCTACCACTCTCTTCTGGCCTCTGTGGGTACTATATGCACATTCAGAAACATACCCTTACCCCCCCCACACACACACATACACACAGTTTTTTAAAAAATGTTAGTCATGGACCCTTACATCAACTCTTGATTGAGACACAGGGCTGGTGAGATGGCTCAGCTGGTAAAGGCACTTGCCACTAAACCTGAGTTCAATTCCTGAGACCCATATGGAAAAGAGAGAACTAAATACCTAATTTGTCTTTGGACCTTCACATGTGTGAGCCAACACACACACACACACACACACACACACACACACACACACACACACACACACGTAAATAAACAAGAGATACTTTCAAAAGTAAAGTAACATACATGGACAGATTCTGAGAAGTTCAAATGACTATTAGAGAAAACAATGTGGCTAGCCTATCAGTGCCATTGACATATCAGGGAAGCTCTTTGCTTTAATAATGCCAGAGAGAGCTGAGGACGTGGCTCAGTCAGTAAAGTCCTTGCTGTGTGAGCATGAGGGCCTGATCCCCAGAACCCAAGTTTAAAAAAAAAAAAGCTAGGCATAGTGGTGCACTGGTTATGTCAGCACTGAGGAGGCATAGGCAGAGGGTCTCTGGGGTCTGCTGGATAGACCCCAATCTAGACAATCAGTGGGAGAGCCTGTCAAAATAATGTAGAGTGACCAAGGAAGATGCATCCAAGGTTGACCTCTGTCCCCATATATATGTGTACACATGTGTACCACATGGATACACATGAATACACACACAGAATGTCAGGACATGGTCTTTTGTATTGAGCAATGGTCCCTCTGTTCTCAGTAAGACATTTTGTTTTGATTTGTTTTCTTTAGTTAAGTCCTTGCAAAAGCTCTGTCTTCCCCAAGGAACCAAATGACAAGCTTCCTCTTTGCTCAGAAAGAAAATTATAAAAAGAGAATCCTAGCACTCAGGAGGCAGAGGCTGTGGAGAGAGGGGCAGAGGGAAGGGAAGAAGGAAGGAAGGGAGAGGGAGAGAGAGAGAGAGAGAGAGAGAGAGAGAGAGAGAGAGAGAGAGAGAGAGGGTCATGGGGCTTGCTGTGCAATTATGATAGCTAAAATTCAGAATCTCAACCACTATGCAACAAGCTGAGCACTTGGCAAATACTTGTACCTCTGGCTCCAAGTGACCCAATGATATCTTCTGGCCTCTGTGTGCACAGCCCATTGTCTTAGTCACTGTTCTATTGCTGTGAAGAGACACCATGACCAAGGCAACTGTAGTAAGAGAAAGCATTTAACTGGGGGCTGACTTACAGTTTCAGAGATTTAGTCCACTATCAACATGGAGGGGAGCATGGTGTCTGGCAGGCACTTGAGTAGTAGCTGAGAGCTCCATCCTGATCTGAAGGTAGAAAGAAAGTCTTAGCCTGCCCTTTGGAAGTCTCAAAGCCTGCCTTCCAGTGACACATTTCCTCCTCCAAGTCCTTCCAATCCTTTCAAATAGTGCCACTCTCTGGTGATTCATATATTCAAATATATGAGCTATGGAGGGCATTCTTATTCAAGGTACCACACCCATGCACCCTCCACACACATTTGGGCAGAAAAGCATGAAAACAAGTGAAAATAAATCTTTATAAAAATCCAGAAAGGGGATCTGGAGAGGTGGCTCAGCAGGTAAAGCACCTGCCACTCTGGCAGAGGATGTGGGTTCAGGCAGATTTCACCCACCCTGTTCCAGGGGATCTGACACCTTCCTCTGGTCTCTTCAGGCACCTGCACACACATGATATACATACATACATTTAGGTACACACAGACAAACAAAATAAACATTAAAGAAATATGTAAAGATTGTATATCAGCAGGGTGGTGGTGGCACATGCTGTTCATCTCAGTACTTGGGAGGCAGAGGCAGGGGGATCTCTGTGAGTTGGAGGCCAGCCTGCTCTACAGAGTGAGTTCCAGGACAGCCAGGAATACACAATGAAACCATGTCTTGAAAAAACATGAAGAAAAAAAAAAAAGATTGTGTATCTCTGTTTCCTTTGGTTACTGGAGAGCTCAGACCTGAGTTGGAAACTTAGTTACTCAGTTTTGTGGAGTTTGTGTATTTATTTTTACTTTCCTTCACTCCAACAAAAACAACTTTTTTTTTTGAGATGGGTCTCACATAGCCCAGGTTGGCCTTAAATTGTTGAATATGACCTTGAACTCATGCTACCAAGTCCTATGCAACTTCTTACTTTTAGCACTTTAGTTTTCATTTTCAATATTTATTTCTATCATAGGTATCTTTGCTTTTAACTCCCCTCAAATCTATCTGGAATGAGGCAGGATGAAAAGAAAGAAACGTAATTGAATAAAATTGCTTTTTAATAACAACACAACTCATTTATAAATAAAAAGATATTGAAAACTTGCCTCTAAGGTAATTTTATATAGGCAGAATTTTATATTCCAACTGACTTTCATTATAAAATTGAATATAGGTCCCTCTAGGAGAAAGAATGTTAGTCCCAAAACATCCTAAAAAATCACATTCCAAAAGTGCAATACTTTTTATAAATTCTCATATTTTAAAGGAACTAAGCATGCTACAGTAAGACACTGAGAAGAATATGAAATATAATTCACAAAACAAGAAAGTGCAGAATATTGCTTTTTATGTCCTGGAATAATCATTTAATGCTTACAAGAAAAGAATGTAAGCTTCCTATTTAGGTGTTTTTACACATTTATTTATTTTCTTATTTATTTATTTATTGTGTGTGCATGCATTCGTACACTGTGTGCACAGAGGTCAGAGGACAGCTTGTGGCAGTCTGTGTTCTTCCACCAAGCTTCCCAGGATTAAACCCAAATCATCAGTCTTGACAGCAAGTGGCTTTACCTGCTGAGCAGTTTCACTGGCTCTCTGTTTGTTGTTTAGACACACAATCATTGAGCCTCCACTGCTCCATTTCCCCCGGAATCCTTGGAGCAGGGTCTCTTACACCACAGACAGGCTCATACACCTTGACTTTACCACATCTCTCTAAGGCTTGTTTTATTAATCTGTCAATATTGAATGTTCAAATCAATTCCTTGTTTAAACTTAAATAGACTTACCAAAGGGGTAGTTTAAGTCACATACCATAAACATAAATTCATAGGTTTGCTCTTTTCCTAATGCATGTTATAATCAATTCAAAAATACTTAAAATTTGTGTGCACGTGCTCGCAAATGTGTGCATGTGTGTGTGAGTGTGCATGTTCATGCACGTGTGTGTGTGTGTGTGTGTGTGTGTGTGTGTGTGTGTGTGTGCATTTGAGTGTGTATATGCATGTGACTGTATGTGTTCCCCAGTCACTCTTCACCTTTCATCTTTGTGACAGGGTCTCTTGGTGAACCTGGAGCTCACTGATTAGGTCAGGCTGACTGGGCAGTGAACCGCAGGGATCCTCCTGTCTCTGCTTCCTCAGTGCTGGGATTATGCGCAGTCTCATGCTTGCCTTTTTTTTTTTTTTTTAATGTGGTTCTAGGAAGTCTTCACCCTTGCATGTCATACACTTTATCTCCTAGGCCATATCTTTGGTATAAACTGTTTTATTCTTTTAAATGTGGGTTTTGGGTATCGAACTTAGGTCCTCGAGCTTGCACATTATACATTTTACTGACTGAGCCATTCCCTAAGCCTCAGTGTTCCTTTTGTTGAAACAGGATCTCATGTAGCCCAGACAGGCCTGAAGCTCATTCTTTAGCAGAGGCTGGCGGTGAACTCCGGATCCTCCTGCCTCTCTACCTCTCAAATGCTGAGGTGGGTTAATCCATGCTTGGCTCATTTTCATGATAGACTCGTGGTTTGGAGTTTCTCCACTGGTCACAGTTATGGGTTAGACCTAGGTTGTGTTTCTGTGACTAGTGCTGTTAAGCCACAGGCAGAGGGCAATCCAGCTGCCCAGGTTGGGGAATGTTTACTTGTTATGTCATAGTTGGACCACCAGGAGGAGCAGTGACTCCACAGTTACTTGATGCTCCCACACTAAGTTGTTGAAATGACTCTCCCTCTGAGGGTCTTCCAATGCTATTCCCACCACATTGGAACTTGCTAATTCAGTCACACTCGCACCCCACAAAAGGAGCAGCATTCTGCACCACAGGCCCTCATTCCATTCCCAGGAGGCCTCAATATAGCTTACCCGGTCCTTGGTCTTCAACTTTCCACTAGACAGTTAGCTTTGCAGATTTCAAAATCAACCAGCCTCCAGGCGAGGTCTTCACACTTTGACCTGCCCCCTTTCTCTTGTACCCCACATTCTGCACAATTTGAGGGAGTACCAAGAATCCTCCCTGCTTCCCACAGTCCTTTCTAGGACATTGTCTTCTTTTCTCGTTCAAAGTCCAGCCATGAGCTAGAGACATGTCTCAGTGGTTAAGAGCACTTGCTGCTCTTCCAGAGGATCCAGGTTCAGTTCCTAGCACCCATGCCAGGCGGCTCCATGGATCCAACAACCCTTTCTTGTCTCTGAGAGTACCAACACACATGTGGCAAACAATCACAAAGACATATAAATATATACACATATAACAATCCAGTCAGCAACTAGGGATGGATTTTGGTTGATAATGTGCTGTCTAAGCATACATGGGCCCCTGGGCTTGATCTCTAGCCCAGCTTTAAACTGGGTGTGATTATGTAAGCCTGCAGTCTCCACACTCAGGAAACAGAGGCAGGAGGACAAGGAGTTTCAAGTCACCCTTGGCTATATAAAAAATTGAGGCCATCTCAAGCAAAACAAAGTAACAAAAACCAAACCAAACAACCCTCTCACCTAACCATGCTTGTGGTCACACTGGGTGCTTGCTGTCTTCTGTATTCATCTGAGAGCGCCTGGCTGTCCCTCACTCTTGCTGTTGACTTAGTCTTGTTGTGCCCAAATTCTGAATCCCCAAATCACCAAGAGGCCCATTTTGATGCAAAAGCAATCAGTCTTTTATTGCAGTTGTTTAACGAGCTAACCCCATGTTAGCTCAGGCCTTTCATCCATCCACCATGGCAGATGTGGGGGGGGGGGACTCTGAGAAGCCACAGCATAGAGATCTTATAGGGCAGCGTAAGGGGAGTGTTTAGGGGTTCGCCCAGGCTCAGGATTGGTGTGCCTCCAGGCTTGGAGGGCTTTCCCTGTGTTGATTGGTCAACTGGTTGTTATGGCCCATGGGCCCTCCCAGGGTGGTTGCTATGCTCTGTGTGTCATTGCTGTGCACTTGTCGGTAAAGCACACCGAGAGCCGTAAAGCATAGCACCACCAGCTAACTTCTGATTGGTTCCTTGTCACGAGGCAGGCATCTGACCTCCTAGTGACCAAGGCAAGGTCAGGCAAGCACGTGCTAGGCTGTTATGGCTGCTGAAGTGGGCAGCTGGTCTTTTCAGTCTCTTCTGGATGGGGTGTTTTATTCCTTGCTTTTTTTCACCTGGTGGCCACACCCAATGACCTTTCCAAGATCTGAGTCAGCTCTTCTCATGGCCATATCTGAGGCCTGGTCATTGCCTGTAAAAGACACATCAGACAGCCCCCTCCTTTGCCTCACTTTGTCCCAGCTCTTTTATCTGGCCCCCATCATCACTGAATAATTCTTTCCTTTCTCTGGTTCATTTTGTTGGCACTGCTGATATTTGTATGTTTTTGTGTATTTACATTTATATGTGTGTGGGTGCATGCGTGTGTGCACTTATCTGTGGAGGCAACTGCTGGTTGGCCTCTCACTAAGACCTAGGACTGGCTGATTATAATTAGGCTTGGCTGGATGGTCACCTAGCCCTGGGTACTCTTCCTGTCTCCTGGGATGTGACTCAATTGGTGGTATGTTTGCTTACTTTGCATAAAGTCCTGGGTTCCCTTGCACTGCTATCTTAGTCACTCTTCTATTGCTGTGAGGAGACACCATAAGCAAGGCAACTCTTATAAGAGGAAGCATTTAATTGGAGCTGGCTTACAGTTTCAGAGGCTAGTCCATAATTAACCTGGTGGGGATCAGGGGAGCATGGTGGCATGCAGGCAGACCTGGTGTGGAAGTAGTGAAGACCTACATCCTGATTTCCAGGCAAAGTGGGGGAGGAGGGAGGGAGGGAGGGAAGGAGGAACTGTGCTTTTGAAACCTCAAAGCCTACCCCTCAGTGACACATTTTCTCCACCAAGGCCACACCTCCTAATCCTTCTAATCCATTCAAAAAGTTCCACTCCCCGGTCACTCAGCATTTAAATATATAAGCCTACGGGGCCATTCTTATTCTGACAACCACAGGGTTTGTTTGGGATCTCAATGAAGGTATAGTACATGGCTAAAACCTGGTGGCAGGGGCTTGAAAGCAGCTGGTCATCTTGCACTCACAGTTAGGAAATGGAGATGAATGCTGATGTGTAGCTCTCTCTCTCCCCCCTTCATATTTAGTCTGAGATCCCAGGCAATGAGATGGTGCTGACTGAATCTAGGACAAGTCTTCCTACGTCACTCAACCCTATCTAGACAGTCCATCCCGGACCTCCCTCACACAGGTTTGTCTCCAAGGTGATTCCAGATTCTGTCAAGCTGACAAGCAATATTAACCAGCCCAGCCGTGTTCTACTAAACCAACACCCCCTCAAACCTCAAACCCCAGTCTCACGCCTTCGGCTGACCTCTGTGACATGGACACACCCATCACAGCTATCCCCAAGCTACCAATATGACACCACCAAATGTGGAGTTGTGATGAGAAACAGTCAGCTCTTGGAAGCCTGGTATTCTGGTCACCACAGCTTATTATCTGCTGAAGGGGACAGGAAAAGATGGCTGGTGAGTACCAGTGAAGGGAGGGTGTTCCTTCTGGAAGCACAATTCATGATGACATGCCCCTCATGATAAGCTAGATCTGAAGAAACCGTCTGAAGAGAAGACTTTGCTCCATGAGAGAAATGAAGTAAAGGCTTGATTCCCTCACTTTGTAGATTCAGCAGAGCCTGACCTCCTCATTAGAACGAAGTTTGAGTGGCACAGACATTGGTGTGCAGACGAGCACTTTCATTTTTACAGCCATGGGGCTAATGTCAAGTCTCTTCACAGAAGAATCTGGAAAACAGAGAATTGCTGTCATTTCTTTCTTCTCTCCACACTGAAACACACGATTCTCTCTACAGAAGGTCCTGGGTCAAGAAGAGGTCACAAGTCTGACCTCTAGGCAGGAATTCCCTGTTTTGTTTTTTGTTTTTGGTTAACTTGGTGAATTAATGGCTTTTCCCATCGTGCTATTTGCCGATTCTGATGCCAAGCTGGAGAAGGATGGAAAAAAAGAAAACTTCGAAGTGAGGAAACGTGTTTGCCAGTCATCAACACTAAGGAGACTGAGGCAGGAGAGGCATTCAAGATGGAGGTCAGCCTGGACTACATAATGAGATGCTATCTCAAAAACAAAACAAAACAAAAAAAACAAAAAACAAAAAACAAAAACAAAAAACAAAAACAAACAATAAAATAGGAAATTTTCGGTATCAAAAGGAGACCATGCCTGCTGAGAGCAAGGTATAATTTGGCTTCACACAAGATCAGACATGGTGCCTGGGAGTTAGTAAAGTGCTTCACCAGCAAGCATCCCAAGTTTGATCCGCAGAGCCCACGTAAGAAGCAGGGCATGGCCACATAGACTGGTAACATCAGGACTGGGGAGGTAAAAGCCGAGGGTCCCTGGGGTTCATTGGCCACTCCATCTAGCCAATCAGTGAGCTCCAGGCTCAGAGAGCAGCCCTGTTCCAAAAACCAATGTGAAGAACTGCAGAGGGCCGGGCAGTGGTTTAGTCCCAGCATTTGGGAGGCAGAGGCGGGTGGATCTCTGTGAGTTTGAGACTAGCCTGGTCTATAAGAGCTAGTTCAAGGACAGCCTCCAAAGCCACAGAGAGAAACCCTGTCTCGAGAAACCGAAACAACAACAACAAAAAACTGCGGAGGAAGGCAGCCACCATCAACCTCCGCCCTCCAGGATCCCAATCCAGGGAGACGGTGCCACCCATAGTGGGTCTTCTCACACCAAGAAGATATTCCCTCACAGACATTCTCAGAGACTTCATTTAGATAACCTCCACAGGTGTGCCTGGAGGTCCAGCTCCTGAATGATTCTGTAGCCTGTCAAGTTGATGATTAACACTGATCAATGTAGCTGATAAGGCAGAGTAGAAGGATTGGTGGGCATTGATAAGGTGGGTCCTTCTAGAACCTTCTAGAAGGAACTCTGTTCTCTCCTCCATGTGTGGTCTAGCTTGCCTTAGCTTTAGGATGGGCACTGTCTGACTTGCTGGGATTTCACTGGATTCCAGTAGAATGAGAAAGTAGAAAGATTTCTTTTTCTTTTTCTCTGGTTTCCGCTTCCACTGTGTGTGTTTGCATGAACGTGGACAAATGTGTGGGTGCACATGCATGTGGAAGCCCCAGATTGATGTCGGGAATTATCCTTGAATCACTCTCCCATCTAATTCACCGAAACAGGTCTCTCAATCAAACCCAGAGACTGCTGATGATGCTAATCTCAATAGCTAGCTTTCTCTGGGGATCCCTTCTCAGCCTTCTGAGGATGGAGTTACAGGCAGGCACAAGTGTGTGCATGCTCATGCGAAGGTGCACACACAAATACATGCATATGCACACACACACACACACACACACACACACACACACACACACACACACTCACGCACACACATCCAGCATTTATGTGGGCTCTGGGCACCCAAACTCTGCTCCTCAGACTTGCATGCTCAGCACTTTAACCATAGAGTCTTCTCCCAACCTTAGTTACTTTTCTTTAAATTGAAATTTTAAAATGTTTCTCATGGTTCATTTGTAAAGTGTTTTGTTTAATGATAATTACTTGTAGTCACTAACAATTATTTGTGCAAAAGATTCTTCCATCCTTCTTTCCTCCCTTCCCTTCCTCCTCCATCTCTTTCCCTCCTCCTCTCCCCCCCCTTTTTTTTTGAGACAGGGTTTCTCTGTAGCTTTAGAGCCTGTTCTAGAACTAGCTCTGTAGACCAGGCTGGCCTCAAGCTCACAGAGATCCGCCTGCCTCTGCCTCCCCAGTGCTGGGGTTAAAGGCGTGCGCCACCAACACCTGGCACCCTTCCTTCTTTCTATTCCCATTTTCATTCTTTGTCTGTCCTTCCCCTCCTTTCTCTCCTCCCCGTTCCTCACTCCCACCTCCTTCCTACTTCCCCACTCATTTATTTCTTTCCTTCCACTGCTTCCCTTCTTCCATTTCTTTTCTTTCTTATTTATTCATGTTTTTTTTTTTTGAGACAGGGTTTCTCTGTGTAACAAATTTGGCTGCCCTCGAACTCACTCTGTAGACCAGGCTGACCTTGAACTCAAAGATCTGCCTGCCTCTGCCTCCCAAGTGCTGGGATTGAAGGCGTGCGACACCACGGCCCAGCCCCATTGGGATTTTTGATGCTATGTGTTACTACAGATAACCCAACATTTCCTGGCTGTTACACCAGTAAACCTAGAAGTGCCCTCATGTGGCTCTCTCAATCTCCCTAATATTTCCCCTAATCAAAAAAAGTTTGAACTTGGGTTTCAAATCCTAGTGCTAAACCTTCATTATCTGAACTGGACCCCACAGAGTTCCCTATTTCCTCAGATGTAGGGACTTTGGATAGAAGGGTAATGGCTCCTAACATAGCATGTCATCAGAGAGAGACTGGGGTGGAGGCAGAGCATTCTGGTCTCAGTGTCTGAAACTCTACTGCAACCCCTGGAGAGAGGAAAGAGCTGAGAGGAGAGGGCTGGCTTGACACTTGTCCATCACATGAGCATGTAGGAAGCCCATACACAGTGTTAGACAGACTGTGTGTGGTTACTTCCTAGATCGCCCCTGTATACTGTCACCTTACACAGTTTATCTCAAAGGACAACAGAAACTTCAAACCAGAAGTAGCAGTGCATGGCTATAATCCTAGTACATTCAAGGTTGAGGCAGATGGAGCGTGCGTTCAAATCCAGCCAATGTAACCTAACAGGACTCTATCTGAAAAAGCCGAGGACTGAGAGTGTCAATCAGTGGTAGAGCCTTGACTTCCCATGTGAGGGGCTGGGGTGTCGCTCAGTGGTAGAGCACCTGCCTAGAATCCCAAAGTGAGGAGCTGGGGTGTGGGTAGGAGGTAGAGCAACTTGCTTGGCATACACAAGGCCTTGGGGTCAATCTATGGCACTGCAAAAAGAAAAAAAGAATGTAGCTGTTCCAAAGCTGTCTTGACATTGAGTATGAACCCATCTTCTCACTGCTCTTATCTCTTGAGCACAGACAGGCTGGGGGTTACAAAACAGCTTTATAAATCATAAGGAATAACGTAGATGATGGCCTTCATCATCATCATCATCATCATCATTATTATTAGTGATACTAAGGATTAAATCTAGGGCCTCCCACATGCTAACCAGCACTCTATCACTGAGCCACCTCTGGAGCCCCTCTCTGGGGATTTTAGTTAGTACTCTATTACTGAGCCACACCCCACAAGCCCTTCAATAGAGGATTCTAAACAAGTATTTGCTCTACTTCTTACTGAGCCACACCCTAGTCTCTCACTGGGGGGATTCTAGGCAGGAGCTCAACCACTGAGCCACACCCCATTCCAATGATTCAGTTTAAAAGAGCCCAGAAGAAAAACTATTGCTAATACCAGGGAGATGTCTTCAATCGGAACTTTTTTTTTCCTGGATACTGCTTTGCTGGGGAGGTGTTACATTTGTGATATGAGTATACCTCCTTGCACACCTGGAATGAACCAGGAGCGAGTTTTCCTGGTGCAGTGCATGCATGGCCAAGACAGATGGAATCATTTATCTAAAACTTCCTGCCATTACCATTGAACCACAGCATCTGATACCTCTGGAGACAGAAGCAGCTCTCCGCTCAAGAGCTCACCTCCAATGCTACCTAGCAACAAACCGGAATGCAGTCTCCTAAGACTTCAAACACAGACCGGGTTGCAGTCATAAACTGTGTTTACAGTGTTCTAGGGGCGGAGAGAAGTGCCTGGGAGCAGGAGGTTGCTGAAGAAACCAAAGAGTTATTCCATACATTTTTTTTTTTTAACCGTAAAAAAAAAAAAAAAAAAAAAATCCATCGACAGATGAATCACACGTTGGAGCTGACCCTGAGGTTTTGGACTATGATGAGAGCTGCAGGACAGGTCACATAGACAGCTGGCCAGGGACAGAGGCAGCCAGCCAGGCAACCCCGAGCCCACCAGTGACTTCTGCCCTTGCAGGGGTTTTGCTTATTCTTCCCGCAAGTTCCCCTTTCCCCACTAATTTTCCTAACATTGCCCTCTTTTAATTTCCTTATTTTCTTTTCTTCCCCCTTTCCATTCTTCCCTTCCAACCTCCTTCCCTCCCCTCTCTTCTTCTCTTTTCCCTTCCTCTCCTTCCCTCCCCTCCTCACCCCTTTTCCCCTCCTCCTGCCCTTTCCTCGCCTCTATCCCCTTTAAGAAGCCCAGGCTGGCCTCCCTTACTTCACCTACCCATGCACTGGGATTTTAGGCTGGACTGCCATACCCAGTAACCTGTAATTGCTTTTTTTTCCTGGGAACTTTCTGAGGGTGGCTTGCTGTTACATTCCCTTTCCTTTAAAGAAATATATTCTTGGTAGACATGCTAGTGCATGCCTGTAATCACAGCTCTTGGGAGGTGATGGTGGGAGGGCCAAGAGTTGAAGGTCGTCCTCTGCTACACCAATTTGAGGCCAGCCTGGGCTACATGATACCCCGTCTCACCACCTCCAAAAAGGATTTCTTGATGCACTCACTTCATCTTCTGGTTCCTGGGAGTGTTGACCACGGCAACACACTGCTCGCATTATCAAACATGCCAGAAAAACCCAATAGAGAAAAGAGTCCCTTATGCCAACACCTACTGCTGCTGGGATCTGTGGGGAGAGGGAGGTGAGCTATGACCACAGGCCGGTGCAGAGGGAAGTAGAGGCATCCACACAGCAGGGGCAGAGAGCCTGGTAAGAGGGAACTACCCAGAGATAGCAAATCCTTCCAGAAGCTCAGTCCAGAGGTAGGGAGGTTTACCGAGGGGGCATAGAAACCCAGTACTTGAAACTATTCTAGAACCTTCTGCAGCACAGCTATGATTCTTCCTAAGATCTCTGCCCTCCCAGTCCTTCAGGGAAAGTGGTGGGGTGGTTCAGTGGGTGGGGACAGCTGCAAGAGGGACTTCTTAGGTTTTTTTTCCCCCTCATACATCTCTGGGTGTTTATCTGTTCAGAGAGACCCACTGACTGCCACACTTGTGTTTGTCAAGCAATGTTTAACCCTATGCCACACGGGTTCTGATGATGGATTGCCTGGATTTGACTTCTGGCTTTACCGAATACAAGCTGTGTGACTTAGGGCAAGCTGCTTAAATGCCCTGTGCCTTCGCTTCCAGTACCACACAAGAACAATTGTAGAAATATCCATGAAAATGACACTGCACAGCTTCACACAGAGTAAGGGTCACATGGTAAGTGTGACATAGGGAACAAGCCTGCGGTTTCAGCTATTGGGGGTGCTGAGCAGGAAGATTATGGATTCAAAGCTTGTCTGGCCTACAATAGTGAACTCAAAGGCCAGTCTGTGCAACTTGGCTGGAGATCCTGCCTCCGGAAAAAAAAAAAAAAAACCAAAACCAACCCTAAACCTATCTCAGCTTGGCTGAAATATACCATACCTTCTATCAACATTGTGAGACAAGATGGAATGTTTAAAAACAAAACAAAACAAAACACTAATGGTGGATCTGGAGAGCTGGCTCAGCAGTTAAGAGCACTTGTTCTTGAAGAGGACCCAGTTTCGATTCCCAGTACTCACATGGTGTTTCACAACCGCTTGCAACTGCAGTTCATATACATGGGCAAACAACTCAAACACATAAAATAAAAATAAACAAACCTTTTTTTAAAAGGTGTAAAAGTGATCCAGGAAGACACTAGACACTGACCTCTGGCACGCACACACACACACACACACACACACACACACACACACACACACACACAATGATGATTGAATATTGTACTATAGTTTTGCAATATGCCACCATTGCGGAGCAAACAGGTAACAGGAGCCACAGGCTCTCAGAGCCCCTCCTGTGAATTTACAATTACCTCAAAATGAAAAGTTTAATTAAAAGAATTGGTGACCCAGAAAATCAAGTTATGAATGGGGTGGCAGGCAGCTCGGGGCAGGTGCTACTCACTGGTATTCACCAGCTCCTAACCCTGTGGGGAGATTAGGGGCAGCTCATGCAGGTGGCACAGTCCCCTGAAGGGACCATGTATGGTATCCAAGAGGCCAAAGGGCAGCAGCTGTAGCATTTGAATGGTCTCTGGTTGAGGGCCAATGAAGTGGAAAGTGAGTCATCTCTCTGAGGCTCTGACAAGTTCTGGAAAATTCTCCAAGGAAAATGGCTTTAGCATATCATCTCGTCTAACAATTTCAGGTGACCTCGGCCATTTGAAGGAGGGAGGGCAGAATAGATACAGGGAGACATTAGCCCTTAAAACTGTAAGAAAGGATGGGTTGAGTCTGTAGGCCTCTATGTTTATTAACCACAGTCAGGTTCTGAGGGGTATAGTGGGAGCAGGGGTGTGGGGGCATCTCATCTTGATATTTGCAGATTTATTCATGGAACTCCCCACACATCTGGATGAGAATATATGCCTCGCCCCCTGGAGGAAATAGTTAAATGAATCGCTAAAGCACAAAATGTTCCTGTAAAATTGCTTCCATATTTTATTAGACGCAGATGAGCATAAATTATTGTGAAGCCAACAGAGGGGTTTTGCAAATTGGGTTCTGGCTTTTTTTCCATAAACAACTCTTCCTCACCCAGGAAAACTTTAATGGGTGTTGGTTTCAGATGGGACCATTGAGTAACACATTTGTTCACCCATCCATCAGACATTTATTTTGAACATCCAGTGTTCATCAGGGAGTACAAACAAAATTATATCAGGAAATAACATTCTTGACTTACCTTCCAGTGGTATCTCTGATCTTGGCATGGTGGAATATGTCTGTAATTCCAACACTTAGGGAGCCGAGGCAAAAAGATTCTGAGCTGGAGGCCATCCTGGGCTCCAGAGTGAGATCCTGACTGAAAAACAAGCAGGAAACGGTGAACACTGAATATAAATGTTTTTTTGAGGTGCACCAGTTTTAGTTTGTTGTTCTGGAGACATTTTTTCTGGGGAGGAGGGTTCCTTTCGTGCACCACTGTCTTAGTCATGCCAGTGAGAGAGAAGGGACATTATCACAGGGCCCCTTCAAGGTTGGAAAGGCTAATTAATGTTAAACCCTCTTTCCTACAATCTCTTCATTGGTGTCAAGGTGTGAGATGTCTTGGGGGGATGAGAATGGACACAGTTGTACACCGCTGACTTTCCAGCTCAATGGACCTTATTACTTTCTCACACTCCGAGTGACTCTGCCAAATTGATCCCAGTTGGGCATTGGAGGTGCTGGCTCTCATTCAGAGCCCTCATGCTGTATGAGATTTTGGGGGAGACATCACACACACACACACACACACACACACACACACACACACACACACACACACACCAGACAGACATCCCACAACAGACCAAAGTAACAATTCTACCAAACTTCAACATTTTTTCTTTCTCTCTTTCTCTTTTTTTTTGGAGGGGGGGGAGTTGAGACAGGGTTTCTCTGAGTAACAGTCCTGGCTGTCCTGGAATTCATTTTGTAGACCAGGCTGGTCTTGAACTCACAGAGATCTGCCTATGTCAGACTCTTGAGTGCTGGGATTAAAAGCATGCGCCATCACTGCCTGGCTCACATTTTTTTATTTCTATTATGTGTGGTGTGTGCATATTCGTGTGTGTGTGTGTGTGTGTGTGTGTGTGTGTGTGTGTGTGTGTGTGTGATATCTCCCCCTAAATCTCATGCAGGTGATTGTGAGTCATCCACGAGGGTGGTAGGAACCAACTTGCTCTCTTCAATAGTGTTGAGCATCTTTAACTACTGAGCCATCTCTCCAATAGAAAGCAATAATGTTTCCTTGGGGTTACTTACAGCAGTATGAATGAGGGGCAGCTTATAGGAGCAGGGTTGACTTAAAGGTAGCTGCATCAGTGAAAAGCTCACCCCAGTACAGGTGACAACTCACGGAAACTACACCCCTGTAGCTCTCTGCATGTACCTCTCTACCTGTCATGTAGGCATTTGGACAGGTCAGAGAACTCTCTCTTGATAGCTGGGATGGTCACTACTCCCCAGCAGTTATTTACTGCTCCCACAACCTTAGGAAGGGGCCATCTTGGTTTTGCAAGTTTCAGTTTTCCCATATGTGTTTTCTCCCTGAGTCTCAGGAGCCTCTCCTCTTTTCAGTCCAGAGGAAATTGTTATGCAACACCCCAGGATAGGATGGGGCCCTGAGTACTACAGAATTCTGATCCTTTTTCTCTTCAGCTCTTGGGAGGTCTGAGCCTAACAGCAAGGCTTGAACGATGATCAATGGATGGAGGGACCTTCTCACATTGCCACCACTGAGTGTTGAGGGAGGGTGTGCCTGCTTTGGATGGGGGGGAACAGAAGGACAGAAGCTCACCTCATGGGAGGGGTGAGTCCTTACTGTATTTTTAGCAGGGGGTACCAGTAAATATTCTTCAAGGAAATGAAGAAGGTCCATTTTTTTTCTTGATCTTTTTAAAAATTTTAAATTAGGAACATGTTTGTTTTACACATCAATCCCAGTACCCTCTCCCTCCCCTCCCCCCTGCCCCCCACTGACCTCCTATCCCATTCCCTTTCTGCTCCCCAGGGAGGGTGAGGCCTTCCGTGGAGGATCTTCCAAGTCTGTCATATCATTTGGAGCAGGGCCTAGACCCTCCCCCATGTGTCTAGGCTGAGAGAGCATCCCTCTACGTAGAGTGGGCTCCCAAAGTCCATTCATGTACTAGGGGTAAATACTGATCCACTACCAGAGGCCCATAGATTAACCAGACCTCCAAACTGACAACCTCATTCAGGGGGTCTGGAACAGTCCTATGCTGGTTTTCCAGCTATCAGTTTGGGGTCCATGAGCTTTCCCTTGTTCAGGTCAGCTGTTTCTGTGGGGTTTCTCCAGCCTGGTCTTGACCCCTTTGCCCATCACTCCTCCCTCTCTGCAACTGGATTCCAGAGTTCAACTCAATGTTTAGCTGTGGGTGTCTGCTTCTGCTTCCATCAGCTACTGGATGAAGACTCTAGGATGGCATATAAGGTAGTCATCAATCTCATTATCAGAGAAGGGCTTTAAGGTAGCCTCTCGACTATTGCTTAGATTGTTAGTTGGGGTCAATCTTGTAGGTCTCTGGACATTTCAACAGTGCCAGATTTCTCTTTAAACCTATAATGGCTCCCTCTATTATGGTATCTCTTTTCTTGCTCTCATCTATTCTTCCCCTGACTTGATCTTCCTGCTCTTTCATGTTCTCCTCTCCCCTCCTCTTCTCCTCTTCCCTTTCTCCTAACTCCCTCTCCCCTCCTCCCATGCTCCCAATTTGCTCAGATCTTGTCCTTTTCCCTTCTCCGGGGGAACATGTATGTCTCTCTAAGGGTTCTTGTTTCCTAGCTTCTCTGGCAGTGTGGCTTGTAGGCTGGTAATCCTTTACTCTATGTCTAAAATCCACATATGAGTGAGTACATACCATGTTTGTCTTTTTGTGACTGGGTTACCTCACTCAGGATGGTTTCTTCTAGTTCCATCCATTTGCCTGTGAATTTCAAGATTCCATTGTTTTTTTCTTCTGAGTAGTACTCCATTGTGTAAATGTACCACATTTTCTCCATCCATTCTTCAGTTGAGGGCCATCTAAGTTGCTTCCAGGTTCTGACTATTACAAATAATGCTGCTATGAACATGGTTGAACAGATATCCTTGTATGAATGTGCATCTTTTGGATATATGCCTAAGAGTGGAATTGCTGGATCTTGTGGTAGACTGATTCCCATTTTCTTGAGGAACTGTCATACTGATTTCCAAAGTGGCTGTACAAGTTTGCACTCCCACCAGCAGTGGAGGAGTATTCCCCTTTCTCCATATCCTCTCCAGCATAAACCGTCATTGGTGTTTTTGATTTTAGTCATTCTGACAGGAGTAAGATGGTATCTCAGAGTTGTTTTAACTTGCACTTCCCTGATGCCTAAGGATATTGAATACTTTCTTAGGTGTCTTTCAGCCACTTTAGATTCCTCTATTGAGAATTCTCTATTTAGTTCTGTACCCCACTTTTTAACTGGATTGTTTGGTGTTTTGGTGACTAGCTTCTTGAGTTCTTTGTATATTTTGGAAATCAGCCCTCTGTCAGATGTGGGGTTGGTGAAGATCTTTTCCCATTCTGTGGGCTGCTGTTTTGTCTGGTTGACTGTGTCCTTGCCTTACAGAAGTTTCTCAGTTTCAGGAGGTCCCATTTATTAATTGTCAATTTCAGTGTCTGTGCTACTGGTGTTACGTTCAGGAAGCGGTCTCCTGTACCAATTCATTCGAGGGTACCACCTACTTTCTCTTTTAAGAGATTTAGTGTAGCTGGATTTATGTTGTGGTCTTTGATCCATTTGGACTTAAGTTTTGTCCTTGCCTGTGTTTTGCTTCAGGAGATTCTCATAGCAGTCTAGAGGATGGGCTATAGAAGGAGCTCTTCTTGATATCTCCCCTCAAATGTAAGGGTCAGAGAACCATGTCAGAAAGTGCAGCAGCACTTCTGAGGGTTTTCTTTGTCTTTTATTTGCTTATTTAAAGGCAGGATCTCATGTAAACCAGCTGGCGTTGAACTGGCTATGTAGCCAAGGATAACCTTGAACTCTTGATCCTCCTGCCTCTACCTACCAAATGACAGGATTATGGGAGTGACCACTAAGACTGGCTGCTATTGAAGAGATTGGATTTGAACTTGTTGTTTTTATGTTGGTATCTTTCAAAAAGAAAGGAAGGAAGAAAGAAAGAGAAACTAAAGAAAGCAAAAGGAAGGAAGAAAGTAAGGAAAGAAGGATGAAAGAAAAAGAAAAGAAGAAGGAAATTGTGTGTGTGCTGGGGGTTGAATTTCTGGTCTCATACATACTAGGCAGGTGCTCTACCACTGAGACACACCCTAGCCCCTCACTGGGGGATTCTAGGCAGGTGCTCTACCACTGAGACACACCCTAGCCCCTCACTGGGGGATTCTAGGTAAGGACTCTACTGCTGAGGTATGCCCCCAGGCCATGTTGTAAAATAAGTATACTGAAGTCTCTGTGAGAGAGCACTAGGTAGAAGAGGAACTCTTGGCCACATTTGCTTTTGGTATAAATTGTAAAGGAGAACTATCTGGAGTGTCTAAAAGGATTTTCCATTATTTGAGAGATGCTATTTGTGATCAAACCAGGCAGGCACAAAAAAGTAGCCTTCATTCCAAATGATGAGCGCCTGGAATGGTTAAGGATTCAGGGAACACATTTGGTAGACACCAAATTTCTACTAATTACTCTTTAGATTTAGAGGATTCAGGAAGTGGGTGTGGGGTCAGGGGCACCTGGATTTCATTTACTGAGCATGCATCTGAAACCCTTTTGGTCTAATGGTCTGAGCTATTGTGTGATATTTATTGTAGAAAAAGCAGCTTCCCTGCTTCCAGATGCATATTGAAAATGTCCATTTTGGTAAATGGGGTGGAATAAATGTGCTGACATCTTCATTTGAATAATTGAAGACCCTTTCTGGGGCAATGGCTCATTTTAGTTTGTGAGTGTGTGTGTGTGTGTGTGTGTGTGTGTGTGTGTGTGTGTGTGTGTGTGTGTGTGTGCATGTGTGCACAGATATGGAAGCCAGAGGACAATATCTGAGATTATTCCTCAGGTATGGATTTTTTTTTGAGACAGTTCTTTATTGGTTCACCAAGTAGGCTAGACTGGCTGGATTTTTCCTGTCTCTGCCTCCTCAGAGCTGGAATTGTAAGTGCATTCCACAACACCAGCTTTTTATATGGAAGCTAGAGATCAAACCTGGATCCCTGTGCAAGTCAGACAAGCTAGTTACCAGCTGAACCATTGCCACAGCCCACCTGGGACAGGGATTTACACATGAACTCTCCATGTGGCTTTCTGAAAAGCCCTGATCTCAGGGTCAGAGGACTCAGGTTGGAGTTTGGCTCTGATGTCTACTTGTCTGGATGATGGCAGGCAACTCACCATGTGCTGGGCTATAGCACCTTCCTCTGTGATGTAGGAGAGAGGAATGTGTACTGTCTGGACCATCCAAGAGGGTTGTAAAGTTCACAGTAAATGAGATGCTCTGTCTTTGCATGTTGGCACAGTAATCACCGTGCAAGTACAAATTGCTGTAATCAACTAGGAGGTTGGGTGTTGGAGGTGACATGAGCTGATGTCTTCTAAGTAAGGTTAGAAGCTGGGCATGGTCATACAGGCTTATAATCTCAGCACTCAGAAGACTGAGGCAGGAGGATGGGGGTGTTCAAAGCTGGCCTGGACTATATAGAAAACCCTGTCTTTTTTGTTTGTTTGTTTGTTTGTTTGTTTGTTTGTTTTGTTTTTCAAGACAGGGTTTCTCTGTAGCTTTGGAGGCTGTCCTGGAACTAGCTCTTCCAGACCAGGCTGGTCTCGAACTCACAGAGATCCATCCATCTGCCTCTGCCTCCTGAGAGCTGGGATTAAAAGGCGGGCACCACCAACGCCTGGCTTAAAACCCTGTCTTTAAACCAAACACAAACAGCAATAGCAATAACAACCCTAAATGAGGCAAAATAAAACATCCAGGTTCGGGGGTTAGACTCTTCATTAATTTGAAAAATATATTTGTGTGGGCTGGAGAAATTGTTGGAGAACTGCTAAATTTTTGGAACGTGTGTGTGTGTGTGTGTGTGTGTGTGTGTGTGTGTGTGTGTGTGTGTGTTACATGCATGTGTACTAATTTGTATGTTTGTGTATATGGAGGCCAGAAATGACATCAGGGATTTTCCTCTATTGTTCTCCATCTATTTTTAAAAGGCAGGGTCTCTCCTTGAACACAGAGCTTACTGATTGGGCAAGACTGACTGGCTAGTAGCCATCATCCCCTTTTCTCTATGAGGGTTCTGAGGTTTGAACTCAGTTCCTCATGCTCAGGTGGCACTTTACTAACTGAGCCACCATCCCAGCCCCAAACTTCTACATTCCTGGAATTTCCCCAGTGATAGACATATGTGTTGTTCACAGTGGGCTCCTTGAACCAAGTTAGTACTTGAATTTATGTGAGAGAGATGACTCAGGTAAGCACCGGCCGTGACCTATAGACCAGACCAGAGCGGGCTGGAGACTGAGTTTAATCATGTGCATAATGAGTACATAAGTCTGTCTATGAGGAGACCCTAATAATACTAGCTTTGTAGAGTTTCCTGGTGGGTGGACACTAGGAGTGCCATATTTCATGGGCAAGACACAGAATTCTGTATTTGAGAACTCTCATACCTTGTCCAGTATTATTTATTTATTTATTTATTTACTTATTTATTTATTTAAGACAAGTTTTTTTTTCTGAGTAGCCATGGCTGTCCTGGAACTCGATCTATAGACCAGGCTGGCCTCAAACTCACAGAGATTTGCCTGCCTCTGCCTCCCAAGTGCTGGGATTAAAGGCATACACCACCACTGCCTGGCCCCAGTGGTTTATTCATCTATCTATCTATCTATCTATCTATCTATCTATCTATCTATCTATCTATCTATCTTCCTAGTCCTGATTCACATCCTTCATTATACCAATGGTCAGGGCCTGTGGAAATGGCTCAGGCAGCACAATGCTTGTTGAAGAAGCAGGACCCAACTTTGTGCTCCCAGAAACTATGTAACAAAATTCTTGATGCTCAAAGTGCTGAGAATAAGAGACAGGAAGTGGTCAGTCCTAAATGGGACGTCTATATCAGCCCTGTCCTCCCAAGGCTCAGGGGACATCTCAGAAGAGGATCCAGAAAAACCTAAGAGCCAGAGGGTAGAGAGGGCCGCTGGGGAATGCTGTCTTCTGTATGTGACATGGCTGTTGTGCTCGTGAACTCACAGAAGCAGCAACGACCTCTCCAAATCTGCGTAGGATCAAGCCGACACCATCCGTCAGCATCCCAGTGGGCAGTGCTAATTGAGTTACAGAGAAAAAGGTGTGTGTGGGCATGACTGTGGGAGGAGATGTGTGGGGGATATGAGAGGAGGGAGTTGGAGGTGGTTATGATTAAAATACATTCTATATATGTATGGAATTGTCAAAGGCTCAATAAAAGATACCTAAAAAAATTGAAACAACAGGCTGGGGGGGGGGTGTTGCACACCTTTAGTCCTAGCACTTGGGAAGCAGAGATAGGTGGATCTCTGAGTTCGAGGCCAGCTTGGTCTATGGAGCAAGTTTCAGGACATCCAGGACTGTTACACAGAGAAAATCTGTCTTGAAAAACAAAACAAAATAATAAATAAAAATAAAATAACAACGAAAAGATGCTATGGCATAAGTCTGTAATCCCAGAGTTGGGAGGTGAAGACTGGAGATCTCTGGAGTTTATAGGCCAGGTTAGCCAAATCAGCAAGCTCTGGGTTCAGTGAGAGACGATGGAGGAAAACATCTGATGTTGACTTCTTATCTCCACATGTACACACATGTATGCATTTACGTCTTCATACCTACACACACACACACACACACACACACACACACACACACACACACACATACACACAAATTGTGTGTATAGAGTCAATTGAAGTTCTTTCTGTGAGTCATTCTGGAGTAACAATTGAACCCAATTTGCACTTGAGTTCCCTGGTCAGAAGAGCAGGTTTGCTCGCCAGGACACGTGAACTTCTAATGTTAAGGACAGTCTTACTCAAGCTTGTCTTAAACCCGTGGAGCCTGGTAGTAGCTCTGAGTGTGAAATATTTTGCAGTAACTGCAGAGACAGGGGAACAACATATCTTGGTTTTTTTCTTCTAATCAAGAAATGTTTCTTGGGGTTTCCTTTTGTCACAACGGGCCTGGTGACAGGTGCCACATGTGCTACCTAGCTGCTGAATGTCATGCTAGTGGAGGGATTCACATGATTAGAATATCAGCTGTGTCAAAGGGACGGCATCATGAGGAACACACTGAGATCGGAATTGCTATTTTGGGAGGATGCACAGATTGGAAGGACCAGATTTTCACATAACTTCATTAAACCAAGGAAGTCTAAACACTTTGTGAATTCAAAGGCTGGAGAGTAAATGTCGCCTTTACCTTGAGAGGTGCCTATTGAAGAGCTCGGAGTCATTTGTGGATGGAGAAAGGATGTTGGTAGCTGACACTACTTCCTGGTCATTAAGACCTCCTTGGGATGTACCAGTTGTGGGGGGGGTTCAGATGAGAGAGGTTTTGGAAGTCAAGACCTCTGCTTCTTTACTGAAAGATTTTTCTACCCAGGAGAGCTAGAACTTTACAAAAACTATAACCATTTATTTGTTCATGTTTATGTGTGTCATGTGCATGCACATATGTGTCATGGCATGTATTTGGGGACCAGAGGCCAGTCTTTAGAAGTTGGTTCTTTACTTCCTTTCTATGGATCCTGGGGATCCAACTCAGGTGTTAAAAGGCAACTTTGCCCACCGATTAATTTCTCTGGTCCCCAAAGAGCTAGTGTTTATTTGTTGAAGAACATCTCAAAATGAAGAAAATGGGGCTGAGGAGATAGTTAAGTTGGTAAAGCACTGTTTTACAAACATGAAGACATGAATGTGATCCTTGGAACCCATGTGAAAAGCTAGATATGGTGGTGTGGGCTTAGAACCCCAGGACTTGGGTGGAAAAAGGAGGATTCCTGAGGCTCAAGAGCCATCCAGCCTTGCCCAATTCCTGTGTGGATAGTGTCTAAAGAATGACACAAGAAGCTGGCATCTGGCCTCTACAAGCATGTGCACATACACCTGTGTATGCATGTATGCACACATATACAAACATGAGAAAATACATACCCAAGGACTACCCACTGAGACAGTTAAAATCCGAACCTTCAATGTGGGGACAAAGTGCCTGTATTTCCTTCAGAGTTCTCACCTTATAAGCACTAGTTTGAGATAGAAAAGAGACCTGTATGAAGCTCCATCCTAGAAATTCATCTGACCCAAGCTCAGCCAGTAAGAGATGTAGTGTTGTGGACAGGGTATTGGGTGTGGGAGTCGGGTGGTTTGATGGTAACAAGGTAGTGGTGTGTGCAAGGACATTGTCATTTCAGGGCCAGCTGTACCATCCTCAAACATTAGTTATGAATTCTGCAACACCTTTCTCATCCATTGTTGGATCAGATTCGCAGGTCGTTTCCTTGCTGGGGACTCAAAAGCTACCTAATGCCAGAGGCAATGGACAGTGATCAGACACAGAGTGGTCAGGACACAGATGCAGAGTGGGGAGGAGAGCTGGCCCCACTCTGACAGGAGAGTAGGAACTGAAAAAGTGGAACTCAACAAGTGAGGAAGACTGGAAGCCCTTCACCAGCAGCGTCTAATGGACAGAGCATCACAAAACAATGCCTTTGAAATAGAAATGGGAGGAGAGAGACGGACTATAAAAGACCACCTGCTGGGAGACTGGACACTTTGGGGGCACCCCTCCCTTTCTTAACAAACCATCTCCTTTTCTATTCTCAAAGGACTGAATGTATTTTACCTCCCAACAGCTGGCAGGAGTCTCACTATGTCTTAGATGCTAATAAAATTACCCCTGAGCTTCCTTTTGAATCTGTTTCTAAATTCTTTTATTAATGAGACTAAGGGACCCCAAAAGGGAACGCAGTTTCCCCCTCTAACACCATCAGGAAAGGAGATTTGGGGCTGCCTGTCTTCAAACAAACAAACAAACAAACCAAGATAGGGAGCCTGGGAGATGGCTCGGTGGGCAAAATGCTTGTGGCATAAACATAAGGACCTGATTTTGGAGTCTCAGCATTTATGTAAAAAGCCATGTATGGCTGTGCAGGTCTATATCCCCAGCACTGGTGTGGTCATGTATGACTGCTTAGGTCTGTATCCCTGCACGGGGGTGGAGATAGGTGGGTTTTGGAATCTGGCTGATCAGCAGGTCTAATTGAAACAGAGAACTGGGTTCAGGTAGTCCTTGCTGAAGAGCTTCTGATAGTCAATGGCTGCTGGGTGAGGGAGTGTCAGGTCGTTGATGCTACAGTAGACGATCCCACAGCCATCTGCTGCATAGGCATGACTGATTGGACTCAGGGGCATAAGAAAAACACAGAAGTACATGAAGTTGGGAGAAAGCAGAACGGGAGTGGATCTGGGAAGCATTAAAGGGAGGAGTGGGGGTGGCTACAGCAAAAATGCTTTGCATGCATGTAAGAAGTCCTTAAAGAACTAATAAAATGTATTTAAAAAATAAGGAGAAGGGCAATAGAGGAAGACACCCAGTGTTGACCTCTGACCTTCATATATGCACATGTGGGAGCACACACACACACACACACACACACACACACACATACATACACACATACATACACACACACACACACATACATACACACACACATACACACACACACACACACACACACACACACACACACACTAGCACACAGCGGCAGGATTCAGGCTTCAGCCCACTTAGGGAAGTGAAAGGAGTGTGTTTGTCTTTGTCTGTGTGTCTGTGTGTGTATGTGTGTTTTTCTTTTCCTCCCAGGTTTAGAGAAGGACCTGAGCTAATAGGAGGGAGATGAGCCCAGAACTGCAGATTTTCAATCAGAAGCTCAGTAAGGAAGAAAAGAAGAATGAGAAAGAACAAACTCCCAGGGAGCTCCCAAGTTCTGCCCTAGGCACAGCTAGACCAGTAAGAGCTCAGTCCAGGTTCTAGAAGCTTCCTCTGCAGGCAGACATAAATAATGGAACGCTGTAGCTACTTATAGAATCACACTTTCATAGGGTGCTTGTGGATTCTCTTTGATCCCTCCTTTGTACCTGTGGAGGGCCTGCCTCTGGCCTTCCCACCCGCAGAGAGGTTGAGCAACCTGGAGGGCTGTTTAGGGTGTGGCTGAGGGTGGCAGCAGGGGTCTTATAGGCAGGCCAGACCTCCAGGCTTCTGCTTGGTCCCGGAGTCCTCCCACTAGGCAGAGCTGCCAGGAGCCACTCATAGCCAGGGGAGGGGGCTAAGCTGGGCTCCCTCGGGAAAGCTGTTTAGGAAGGTCTGTGTATTAGGGATTTTTTTTTTTTGGTCACTGTGACAAAATACCTGACAGAGCCACTTAAGGGGGCAGGGGAATATTGTTTAGGCTCACAGTTTCAGAGGGTATGAGCTCCTCATGACTGGGAAGACAGGCATCATTCACAGTGGTAGTAGCTAATCAATTCAGCTGGGCTGGGCAGCCAATTTGATTAAAGGATCTCCTTCAGCTCCTGTGTAAAAAAAAGCCCTGTGTGTGTCCTTATGCTGTGTGGCAAGTACTTTACCAGCTGAGCCGTGTCACCAGTCCCCCACACCCTGCCTTGTTTTTCTTTTCTTTTCCTTTCTTTCTTTCTTTCTTTCTTTCTTTCTTTCTTTCTTTCTTTCTTTCTCTCTTTTTTTGGAGGGGACAGAATTTTATGCATCTCATGCTGACTTTGAACTCATTATGTATTCAGCGATGACCTTGAACTTCTGATTCTCTTGCCTCCACCTCCTGAATGTTGGGATTACAGGGGCTCACAAACCACCACACTTAGTTTATGCAGTGCTGGAGACAGAATCCAGGACTTCATGCATGCGGGACAATACTCTACCTACCCAGGCCGTGCCAAGTCCCGACTTTTCCTCTCTTTGGGAGGGATTGCAGTGGAATTTTTACCATGGGCCACTGGGAGTGACAACTGACACATATATCTTGGACCCAGTTCTCATTCTTGCTTGCCTTCTTGATTCACTACTCCTTGGATATACTTATAAGTCTGGTCTCCCTGAGATGTGATCCTCTGGAAACTCCACAGTACTGGGTGTGCACTGAGACCAGCCAGTCACAATTGGTGGACAACAATCTGGCAGTTCTGGAATCCACAGCATACACTTCCCCTAATAACTGCGTGTTTTGGTTTCTTTTCTGTTGCTGTCATAAAATGGACCAAAATGAACTTAAGGAGGCAAGGGTTTATTTGGTTTATATTTCTGGATCATATAGTCTACCACCCAGGAAAGTCAGGTGGAAACCAGAAGGAGAAACCATGGAAGAATGCTGCTTACTGGCTCACTCAGGCGCATACTTGGTTAGCTTTCCTATACAGCACAGGACCACCTGCTTAGGGATTGATGCTGCCCACAGTGTGCCCTCCTACATTAATTAACAATTAAGATAGTCCCCCAAAGACAGCCCAGAGACCAATTTGATCTATGCAATTTCTCAGTTGAGATTTTCCTGTTAGATGACTCTAGGCTGTGTCAAGTTGACAATTAAAGCTAAATAGGTCACTGGGAATTTGTTTTGTGACTTTCCCGAGACTCTTTGTATGGTTCATGGTAGAGCTGAGGCTGAGACAGGACATGGGCTGAAGGCTGCAGGGATCTCCTTGCCAATCCTGGTGATGAAGCCATTCTTGTTTCTCAAAGAATCCTCAATTTGCCTGGTGACAGAATGGAGCCCTGGGGTTCTGTATTCTTAGAGGCCCTACTATTGCTGAGGTTGGCTTATCTTCTCCCCAAATCCCCAGGAAGGCCACTTAAGTGCACATGGCACTTTTTGCTTTGCTGCAAGGACAAAGCTGGAGTGAAGCCCTCTCCCAGCCCTGGGCCTCATCAGATTCCCTCCATCCCCCACCTTCCCTGAGCACTTTGCACATTCAAAAGCTATTTTAGAAGCAGCAGCACATTTGATTCTCTTTAATGCACTTCCAGGCAGCACAGATGTGCATCAATGAATGAATGTTCCCTGAACCAAAGTGCTTCTCTGGGCCTCCTGATCCTTTCCCCCGGCGCCCACTCCCAGGCCAAGAGCAGCCTATGAATCATGCATTAGTTCCTGTGATTGCTGCACATAGTGGTGGTGGCTTTTGCAAAGGGAAGGAGAGGTATTGTCCCCTTTGTGGGTATTGAAGGGTCTTGCTCTCGTAAGTGAGAGGTGTCGGAGGTCATGAATAGGGTTGAAGCTTAGGCTGGCAAGACGGCTCAGGGGATTGAAGTGTGCAAGCTAGACGACCTGAGATCCAGAAGCCATGTATAATAAATGCTGGAGGCAGTGGTGTGTATATGTAACCACAAAAGGGGATGTGAAGAAAGGGAATTGCCCTTGCATGGCAGGAGCAGCAAACAGGTTGCCCCAACAAGGTGGAAAAGCAGCATTTGGTCTCCCCAAAGCTTCCTCTGGGGGCTGTAAAGATGCCTCAGCAGTTAAGAGCACATACTGTTTTTGCCGAGGACACAGGTACAGTTCTTAGAACCCACTTCAGGTGACTCACAACTATCTGAAACTCCAGATCCAGGGAATACTGACATCCTCTTATGGTCTTCTAAGATACACACTCATATACATAGACCCACACATATATACAAAATCACATATTAAAAATAAATTCTTGAAAGTGAAAGTTATCCTCTGACCTCTGTATGTGTGCTATGCTTGCAAATACATATATATATGTATATATATACATATATATATATATCACACTACATAATAAAACATATTTAGAGGTGAAGTTTACAGAATCCAGAGAACTAGCACCAGTTCCCATGGCAACAGGGCCATGGTTACAGGCCCTCCTGTACATGTCCCTAGATATACCAGATTTTATTCTGAATGGAAAATAAGGTGGCCCCATATTGAGTCTGACTTACACAGGAGTGAGCCAGGAAGGAAACTGAAGAACACAAAATAGAGTACAAGATGAAAGAGAAACACTCCAGGTAGGGTGACCACAATCAGCCAAATTATAAATGATGTCAACGTGGCTGTATGGAAGCTTCCACAGCAGATCAAACCCTTGCACATAGCCCATTAAAATATATAAAGGCAAAAATTAAGCAGCGTGGCCGTCTGTCTCTGAGACGTGTCAGTCAGACCAACAGATGACTGAGGAAAGACATTTGATATTTCTGTCATTTGCAAAAATACAGTATTTTGATCTTGAGGGGGAGGCACAGAGAGTCATGATTCAACGTTTAATGTGATTTTCAAAGTTTTAAGGGTTCTTTTTTTTTTCTTTTTCAAGTTAAAAATGTCCCTGGGAAGACATGTGTTATTAAAAGATGAAAGTCTCTCTCTCTATTGAAAAGAGGGGAAGACATGGCAATACCAAGCAGGCAGATGTCCTTAGCAGCAGTGGTCTGCTGGGGAGAGCCAGGCGACAATGAAGGGTCTTCTCATCTCACAGGTGCAATTTACTCCCTCTCTTTCTCTTCTCTGTCTCCTTGTCTGTCTATGCCTCTCTCCTTGTATACCAGATTGGCTTCAAACTCTCTGTGTAACTGAGGACTTGAGTGCTAGGATTAAGGGCATGTGTCACTACACCTGGTTTTATGAGGTGCTGGGGATTGTACCCAGGGCCTCATTCATGTTAGGTAAACATTCTATTAACTGAGCTACATTGCATATATCTTCTTTCTTTATTTAAAAAAATATGTATTTATTTATTTAATTTTTTTGTGTGTGTATGTGTATGTGTGTGTGTATGCATGTGTGTGCAAGTACACTCATGCACATGAACTCATAGGCCATAGTATGTGGAAGTCAGAGGACAACTTGTTGGAGTTCATTCACTTCTTCCATCATGTGAATCTTGGGGTTTGAACTCAGGTCCTCAGGGTTGGTTGCAAGAGTTCTTACCCATGGTGGTTGTTTGAATGATAGTGGTTCTCAGGGCTCATATATTTGAAAACTTGGTCCCAAGTTGGTAGAACTGTTTGGGAAGAATTAGAAGGCATAGCCTTGTTGGAGGAGGTTTCAGAAGACTGGTGAAATTGCTCTCTCTGTCTCTGTCTCTCTGTCTCTCTGTCTCTCTCTCTCTGTCTCTGTCTCTCTCTCTCTCTCTCATGCTTGTGGATCAAAATGCAAGTTCTCAGTTGTTCCCTGTCTCTGCCATCATGAACTCTAACCCTCTGAAACCATAAGCCAAATCAAACAGGTTCTTTTATAGGTTACCTTGGTCATGGTGTTTCATCACAGCAATAGAAAAGTAGCTAAGACTCCCATTGAGCCATGTCACTGCTCTCCAACACCAGTATTTTTTCAAATGCAGAAAACTTGATATGATTTGAATTTGAAATGTTCCTTGGGGCTCATGTGTTTGAACATTTGGTCTCCAGCTGGAAGAGTTGATTTGGGGAAGCTGTAGAACCAGTAGGACATAAGATTTAGCATGGGGTTGTGGGGCAGGATTTCAGAGTTTTAGGTTCTCATCTAGTTATCTCTGCTTCCATGGTCTATTGAGACATGAGTTAATATTGCAAAAAACTCTTGGTACTGCAGCTGGTGCAACCCTCCACCATGCTTCCCTCTCCATTGTGGTTTGAATATGAACTATCTCTCATAGGCTGATGGTTCCCAACTGGTGGGGCTGTTTGGGGGAGGTTGTGCAACATTTTTGGAGGTGGAGCCTTGCTTGGGGAAGTAGATCACTGAGAGTAGGCTTTTGGGTTTTATAGGCTGGCTCCACCTCCTATTTCTTCTCTGATTCCCAAGTGTGGATGCAATGTGTTCAACCTGCTTCCTGTTCCTGCTGTCATCCCTTCCCTGCTTGATACCATGTCTTCTCCAGCGTGATAGATTCAACCCCTCTGGAATTGTAAATTAAAATAAATACTTTCTTTCTTAAGTTTGGTTTTTTTCAAAGGGTTGATGGGGCAAGTGTTTCTGTATATATTTGTCTTATTGTTTGATAAATAAAGTACTGTTAGCCAATAGGGAAGCAAGTTAGGCAGGACCGGGAATAGAGGAGGATTCTGGGAAATGTAGTGAAGAGAAGTCTTGTGATCCAGGCAGGAAGTGACATAGCAGGCAAACTCAGAATATAAGCAGGGACAAGCAGGAAGTCGCTCTCTTCCTCTTCCTCTCCCTCTCTTCTCTGGAGCCGCCATGTAAGCCCGACAAGAGAAGATGCAAGCTGCCAGTGTCCTTGATCAGACAAGTCTTTATAAAACATATAGATTAATAATTATGGTCGATAATTAAGACAGAGATAACAAATAAGAAATCCTAGTTATTGGCCAGCAGCATTGTAATTAATATAAGACTCTGTGTGTTATTTTGGATGCTCACATGGCAGTGGGGCTCAAGCAGGTTGGTGGAAAGACTTATTATTACAAAGGGTTACATTTTTTGTTTGCTTGTTTTGAGATAGAGTTTCTCTACATAGCCCTGGATGTCCTGGAATTTGCTTTGTAGATGAGACTGCCCTCAAATTCACAAAGATCTGCCTGCCTCTGACTCCTGAGTATTAGGACTAAAGGTATGTGCTACCATACCTGGTCCAATTTTTGTTAAATCATGTGTCTCTGTGTGTGCGTCTGGGTTGGTGAGTATGTGCAGTGTCTTCAGAGACCAGAGGTGAAGAATCTCCCTGGAGCTAGAGTCATAGACATTGTGAGTCACTGGATATGGGTGCTGGGAATTGAACTCAGGACCTCTGGAAGAGCAACAAGTGCTCTTAACCACTGAGACAGTTCCCTGGCCCTCTTTTAAGTTGTTCTGTTAGTTGTTCTATCACATACAACTTAATACTTAAAATCCAGGCTATCTCTCCACCCATCATGTCAACCCTGTTCCCTGCATCCGACAAATAACAGGACTTCTATTTTTTTTTTTTTTTTAGTTTTGTAAGGTTTGTTTTATTTTTATTTATTTATTTATTTATTTATTTATTTATTTATTTCGAGACAGGGTTTCTCTGTGGCTTTGGATGCTGTCCTGGAACTAGCTCTTATAGACCAGGCTGGTCTCGAACTCACAGAGATCTGCCTGCCTCCCGAGGGCTGGGATTAAAGGTGTGCGCCACCAATGCCCAGCTGGTTTGTTTTATTTTTAATCATTGTCTGTGAGTAGGTATATGCATGCGAGCGCAGGCGCCCATGGTGGCCAGAAGAGGGCATCAAATCTCCTCAGTCTGGAGTTACAGGTGGTTTTGAGTTGCTCAGCATGAATGCTGGGGACTGAACTCTGATACTCTGTGAGAGCAACAAGCTGGGGAGACAAAAACATGAGGGTCCCTGGGGTTCAGTGTCAGCAAACCTAGCCAAATTGGTGAACTCCAGCTCAACAAGAGACCTTGTATTTCAAAACCAGGTAGATGGCTCCTGGGAAATAACACCCAAAATCATCCTCTGGTGTCCACATGTGTGTGCATATATGTGCATATGTACATGCTCACACATGTACACCTGTACACAAAAGAGCACACATACACATACACACCACCCTTTTTTAAAGAGAAAAGAGCAGAGTTAGTCTACAAGACCATCTATCTGAGAGAGTAGCCTGTGGATTGATGGTCACTTGATGCTCTTGAGAGCCTGCCTAAGGGAGAGAGAGTACTAGTCTGTTACCTCACACACCCAGCAGCTCTGTCTCTCAGGGTAACTTATTAAATTGGCACTGTGGCTTCTATTCATCAGTTGCTTTGAACTTGGTTCATGCCAGGTCACCTCTGAGAGAGATGGAACCATTTTGCGGTGGCCAGAAAAATCAACATCTGGTACAGAGCCACTGCTCAGTAAATAGCACCCGAGCGAATGGAAAATTAGATTTCTAAGCCCGCTGGGGGAGGGGCAGACCCAGGCTAGCATGAAATCCTAAGGAAATAGTCACCTTGTTGGAGCCAGGTAGGAGAGTGGCTGTCCTGTTCTGGGCATTGGCTTATCACTGGCAGCATGGAGTCTGAGTGCAAAGTATCCCAGAATCATAGGTTTGTGTCTTTATACATTCCTGCTTAATTCTGTATAGTGTGGTTAGTGAGACTATCTGAATATGACAAACTTGTACTCCTTTTCCCTCTCTCCCTCCCTCCCTTCCTCCCTCCCTCCCTCCCTCCCTCCCTTCCTTTTTCCCTCCCTCTTTCTCTCCCTCCTCTCCCTTGTCCTTGAACTCCATGTCTTACTCAGATGGCCATAGCAGCTTGCTCTATTATGCAGCCTGAATGGGTTTTCTGTGTGTGTGTGTGTGTGTGTGTGTGTGTACATGTGTGCCACAGCATGTGAATAAATGTCAGAGGACAATAATTGCTTCCACCTTGTCAAGGCAGGGCCCCTCTTGTTTCTGCTGCTAGGATCTTTCCTCGGGACTAGCTGGCCTGTGAGATCCCAGGTTATTCTCCCATCTCCCTGCTCACCGCAGGAGCACTGGGATTGCAGGTGTGCACCATCACATCCAGATTCCAAGGCTCAAACTCAGGTCATTGAGCTTGTTTGGCAAGTGCTTTTACCCACGGAGCCATCTTCTCATGTGTGTGCATGTGTGCACGTGCACATGTACACGCACATATATATATATATATATATATATATATATATATATGTGTAATTTCTTCAAAGGTATATATTGTAGTTTGAACATATTTTCTGAATCACTTCTTGTTCTAACCACTGTTCTTATTTTTCTTCCTGTCTCCTCCAGTAAGTACCCTTTATTCACTTAGACAATTTCACTTCTAATTTTATTTAATATATACATTTATGACATGTGACTATAAAGAAACCCAGAAGCCACAAACTGGGGAAAACATATATTTGCCTTTCTATTGCCACTTTAACATGATGGTTGCCAGTTGTATCCATTTCTCCACAAATGGCATAATTTCATTTTCTTCATGGCTGAAAACATTCCATTGGCTATACACCATATTCTCTTTATTCTTCTGTTGATGGATTACATGACTTAGCTATGGTGAATAGTACCACTATACACATTGATGCACAAGTACCTGATGTATTGACTTACAGGCCTTTGGGGAAATGTCCAGGAATGGCATTGACTTAGTTAGGGTTTCTATTGCTGTGATGAGACACCACGACCACAGCCACTCTTATAATGGAAAACATTTAATTGGAGCTGTCTTACAGTGCAGAGGTCCAGTCTATTATCATCATGGGAGGACATGGTGGCGTGTAAGTAGACATGATGCTGGAGAAGGAGCTGAGAGTTCTACATCTTGTTTGGCAGGCAACAGGAAGTGAACTGAGTCTACTCGGAGTGTAGCTTGAGCAAAGGCGACCTCAAAGCCTGCCCCCACAGTGACATACTTCCTCCCACAAGGCCACACCTACTCAATAAAGCCACACCTCCTAATAGTGCCATTCCCTATAAGCATATGGGGGCCAATTACATTCAAACTATCACAGGCATAGTGGTTTTTTTTTTTTTCCTGTTTTCAAAACCTATGCCTATTTCCCTCCTCAAAAAAAATTCTGAACCTCTGTCTGTTTCCCCATCTCTCTCCCTCTCTCCACCTCTCTCTACTCTCTCGCCACTGTCTGTGGTGTATGTGTACGTGTGTGGGTGTGCATACCCATGCGTATTCACACAAACCAAAGGAGAACACTGGGCATCCTGCTTTGTCACTCTTCACTTTGTTGCCTTGATCCATGCCAGCTCTTCGTGTGCACCTACCCCTCATTCAGGCCTGGGCTCAGCCTAGCCAGAGACCCTGCCCACTTGGTCCCACCTCTCACTCTTTCCAGGGTAGCAGTCTGCATCACTACCTCCAAGGTCTATTTTGTCTTTTCCAATTTTTGAAAACTAATTAATTTGCTTAACTTGTTAATCTTTTCTTACATCTATCTATCTATCTATCTATCTATCTATCTATCTATCTATCTATCTTCTATTTATTTGTGTGGGTGCCATGGCATGTGTGTGCAGAGATTAGAGGACAATTTACAGGAGTCAGTTCTCTCCTTCCACCACCTTGGTTCAAGGGATCAAACTCAGGTCACCAGGCATGACAGCAAACACCGTTGCCCACTGAACCATCGCATCCACCCTCTCTGTCTTTGCTTTTACCAGGTTAGATCATCATCTTTCTTCTCTTTCTCCCCTTGTTTCCAAAATTAATGAGCTTAAAATTACTTTTGAGAACTTTGGGGGGATTTGGAGATGCCTCTTTAGGGAGCAAGAGATTGCTTGGGGCAGGCTGGTGTCTACTGATTTCATAAACGTTTTCCTCGGGGCTGAGCCTTTCACCAAAGGAGGGATTCTTAGGGGACCTTAGCTGACAAATATTCACTGTTTATCTGCAAGCCTCAGGGTTTGTGGGCTGGAGGGAGAAAAGTGTGGAACTCACAGGTACAAAGGAGGAAAAATAAGGATAATTACCTGTCTTAGTTAGGGTTTCTATTGCTGTGAAGAGACACCATAACCAGGGCAATTCTTATAAAGGAAAACATTTAATTGGGGGCTTGCTTATAAGTTGGAGGTTTAGTCCATTATCATCATGGCAGGAAGCAAGGCAGCATATAGGCAGGCATGGTACTGGAGAAGGAGCTGAGAGTCCTACATCTTGACTCAGAGGCAACAGGCAGTGGTCTGAGACACTGGGTGTGGCTTGAGCATATGTAAGACTTCAAAGCCCACCTCCACAGTGATACACTTCCTCCAAGGCCACACTTACTCTGACAAGGTCACATCTCTTAAAAGTGTTACTCCCTTTGGGGGCCGTTTTCTTTCAAACCACCACATTACCTAAAGTAATTTACAAAGAACGTTCATCTCCACCACTTATTTGTTCCTCTCTGAATGAACACAGAAAATGTCTATCAATTTGTCTCCATCTCTGTCTTAAAGACTGAGGCACCAAGGCTCAGAGAGGTGAGCTGAAATCTCATTTGCCTCAACAGAGCAAGGAGATCTCCATATTCTATTGGGAATTGGGATCATGGTCTAGAATTGCAGGGAGGATGGTGTATTAATCACATTCCTATAATGCTAAAAAGCATTATAACCAAACACCTGAGACAGTTAATTTATAAAGAAGGGTTCTGTACATTTAGTGGGTAATAAGGGGAGAGACAGGATCTTGTGTAGTTCAGGTTGGCCTTGAACTCTCTATGGGATAATTTTGAACTTTGACCTTCCTCCATTGTCTGAATGTTGGGATTATGAATAAGCATGCATCAGTTTAATGAGGTGCTGGGGATGGAATTCAGGGCACGCTACCAACTGAGCTACATTCCTGGCCCTTGGCTGCTGGTTTTGAGGTTGTATAACCGGCTCCTCAGCTTCTGGGTCCAGCACAAAGCAAATGGCCTCATTGCCTTGGGTGTCAGATGAGTCAGCACACTGAGGTGGGAGGACCTGGTGACCCCAAATTGCCCACCTTGTGAGTCATGAAGCAGAGAAAGCATAAAAAGGAAGAGGACTCAGGGATCCCACAATCCCCCATGACCAGAGTTCCATCCCTGGGACACACATGTGGAAGGAGAGAACAGGTTTCTGCAAGTTGACCTCTGAACTCCCATGTGCAATGCGGCACACTTGTGTGTATGCATAATCACTCACGCAGAGATAAACATAAAAAAATATTTCAAGGTCATCCTTAGCTCCATAGTGAGTTTGAGGCCAGCCTGGGCTACAGGAGACCCTGCCAAATAAATACATTAGATATAAAAAAGATGATTAAAGAATCTGGTCAGAGAACATCTGTCTCCTGAAAACAGTGAATAGGATGACGGACGCTGCTCTCATCTTGGGTTGACATGCTTTATGTGTGATCACTCTGTCGACAACAGACGGTACATAAAAAGGCTCAGTTACAGTTTCTTGGAAATAATAAAATAACTTGGAGGGACTCACATGCCAAGAGCTTTGAAGATGGATGCCTGGCTATAAAGGCGGACTCATTTCATATTTCATAAGGCTGTGGTTTGACTGCCTGGCAGGTGAGCAAGAGGAGTGGGTTATCATGAGAAGGTTTGCAGCATGTCTAGAAGCACCCAGTTTATTGGATGGACACTGTTTAGAATTAAATGAAGGGAATCACACTCTTCCTTGAAGGGGTCCTCTGGGATATGGTAGTTTTAGGGCCGACTGACTGTAACATAGTGATTATCTGTCCCCCCTCCCTGTGCCATATTGGAAGGGCATTCATGTTCAGTCTCTATAGTAAATGATGCCTGTTGGGCTACTATTCTGAGAACCTCAGAGGCCCCTTATCTGCTTATTACAAATGGGGAAAGCACTGAAACTTGTTCAATGGCCAAAATAAAGAAAACAAAAAAGTATTGGGACTTAAGCTAAGGACAGAGGGCTGAGAACCCCCCCTCCCCCGCACCAGACTGCATGCCCGCAGATACTTTAGGCCACTGGAAGAGATTATGCTCACAGCATTAGACTAAAGCTTTCCTTCTTCTCCTCCTCTTACTTCCAGCTACAAATGTGGTGTGGACTTTGGAGGAAGACCAAGTTGTTTATGGGGCTTATTTATAGAGGAATAAAACCACACTTTGCATGTCTGTATGCAATGTGGCTGGATTCATGTGATCTGGCTACAAAGTGAGTGTATGTATTTTTTTTTTCTTTTTAATCCAGATAGAGAAACTGGAAAAAAATCAGGATGGGGTATGTGTGTGGGGTGGTGGGGGTAGAGGTGAGTGGTAGAAGGTTTGCCCAGAATGCACAAATTCCCTTCTATCCCAAGCGCAGAAGAAGAGGAGGAGGAGAGCAGGCATTGCCAGGCCTAGTGGTGAAGGTCTGAAATCTTAGCTCCTCCATAGACTAAGGTAGGAGGTTTGCAGGTTCAAGACCTGCCTGAGATACAGACTGACATCAAGACCAGCCTGGGAAACTCAGTAAGACCCCATCTCAAAACAGAAAGTAAAAAGAGGGCTGGGGATGTAGCTTGGTGACAAAGTACTTAACCTAGCATTTATGAGGTCCTAGGTTCAATCCTTGGTGGGTCAGGGAGGGAGAGAGAGGAAGAAGGAAGAAAGGGAGGAGAGGGAGGAAGAAATGAAGAAAAAGGAGAAGAACCAGAGAGGTGACTCAGTGGGTAAAGGCACCCACTGCTCACGCCCGCCATCTCTGTT